>NW_027288549.1:0-232522 GCF_037038585.1 Patagioenas fasciata | reverse complement strand
AGGCAGCAGCTTTTGCACAGATGCTCCTGGTGATTCTGGCACTTTCCAGGCACACTCCTGAAAGTCGCGCACACTGCTGTTCACTCGCTAAACGACCTCTTGGGAAACACGTCTCCGGTCGACGGACCGCTCAGATTGCTTCTCGTGTAACTGTGAACTGTGTCAGCGCAGGGAATCCGTCTCTGTTGAGCAGATGTCAATCCTGCCTCGCTTTTGCTTTGTTGCCTCTACCAAGATGATTTCCCGTTTCTCTCTTCACTGGAGCACGCAGACACAGCCAACGCACATCAAGTGTCAAGAGACACGCTCTGCTGAGCTCAACGCTTGTGCAGATGCACATGTGCGACGAAGTCAACACACGTGCTTGTGGAGAGAAAGAAAGGGACTCCCAGGCGTGTGGAGCGACGGGGAGAAAGAGCGGGCGCTGAGGAACACAGTTTCAAACAGACTGTCTCCACACAAACAGGCACCTGTCTGCAGGTATCCTAGATCTTGATTCTTGAACTTGAGGAAACACGCGTCTGAGCAAAACTCCCAAACGCTTCCCAGGAAAGACACAGGCTCTCCCACAAGCACACAAGTGTTTGCCCTCAGCTATAGATCAGGGACAAGCCTGTGAAGAGATGCCCTGCTATTCTTTCGCCTTATGGCATCATGTGTTTCGTTCCTCTTGGAGATCGATTGTTAAACGTCTTTCCTAGGGCGACTGTGAAGCATTTGCCAGCGGAGGAGAAGTAGCACGGAGCAGCATTCAGTACTGCCTACGAGTGTCTTTGCTACCCTACTAGCGGAGCTCCAAGAACAGGCACACATCTTCAGGTACCTTCCAAATGTGGATTCCCCTGCAGCCCCGTAGGCGGGCGTGCAGTACGCCAACCGTCAACGGACGTTTTTCCCCTCAAGCCTGTCAGGACGTTGCTCGTCCGTCTTTCCCTCAATAGATGGGAGTAGGCGCGCTTGCGGATGTGTGCGTGTGTGTGGCCACGCGTTTGCTTAGGCATCAGTGTGTGAAAAGGTAGGTGCTTTTCTCTAGCTGCGTGTGCGTGCACGTGGTGCTGGGTGCACATCCCTGGGTGCTCGTGGAAAGGTTTCTGCATGGTTTTCGCTGAGGAATCGTGTGTGTGCACGATGGACAAAGAGAAGGCGCAGCAACCAGGTTCCAGCGCCGAAGAAGGCAAAAGGCGAGGTTTCCGGCGCTATCTCCTTCTCTCCCCAGAGCTAGTCGCGCAAAGCAAGCCGCTAAGCCGGCGACCGGCAAGAGAGCTACAACGAAGCATGCCGAACGGAGAAAATAGCAGCAGCTCATCTGTTCACACCTTGTTTCTGCCATGTGCTTGAACGCCAAGACGTTCGCGCTTCTGTGAGATGAAAGACGTCCTTCTGCATATGTGGTTGCTCACACCGGTGCACTTGTTAGTGTATCCATTCAGTCCTGGGCTGCGGGGCATTCAGAAGTGGCTCTGTGGAGACGTCTGCATAGAGGCAGCTGTCAGAACACGCACACTCGATTGTTCACCAAAACATATGCAGACGCGTCCTTAGCCTGTAGATTTGGATGCACAGAGTTCCCTGTGTTCGCAAGAGACAAGGGAATCGCGTCTGTACGCACAGAAGCAATAGCGGACCGTTTCCCTCGGAGTGAACGCGAAAGAGCCGTCTATATACTCGCAGACACGGGAACGTGCCTCAATGCGGTCACAGAGGCAGCAGCTTTTGCACAGATGCTCCTGGTGATTCTGGCACTTTCCAGGCACACTCCTGAAAGTCGCGCACACTGCTGTTCACTCGCTAAACGACCTCTTGGGAAACACGTCTCCGGTCGATGGACCGCTCAGATTGCTTCTCGTGTAACTGTGAACTGTGTCAGCGCAGGGAATCCGTCTCTGTTGAGCAGATGTCAATCCTGCCTCGCTTTTGCTTTGTTGCCTCTACCAAGATGATTTCCCGTTTCTCTCTTCACTGGAGCAGGCAGACACAGCCAACGCACATCAAGTGTCAAGAGACACGCTCTGCTGAGCTCAACGCTTGTGCAGATGCACATGTGCGACGAAGTCAACACACGTGCTTGTGGAGAGAAAGAAAGGGACTCCCAGGCGTGTGGAGCGACGGGGAGAAAGAGCGGGCGCTGAGGAACACAGTTTCAAACAGACTGTCTCCACACAAACAGGCACCTGTCTGCAGGTATCCTAGATCTTGATTCTTGAACTTGAGGAAACACGCGTCTGAGCAAAACTCCCAAACGCTTCCAGGAAAGACACAGGCTCTCCCACAAGCACACAAGTGTTTGCCCTCAGCTATAGATCAGGGACAAGCCTGTGAAGAGATGCCCTGCTATTCTTTCGCCTTATGGCATCATGTGTTTCGTTCCTCTTGGAGATCGATTGTTAAACGTCTTCCTAGGGCGACTGTGAAGCATTTGCCAGCGGAGGAGAAGTAGCACGGAGCAGCATTCAGTACTGCCTACGAGTGTCTTTGCTACCCTACTAGCGGAGCTCCAAGAACAGGCACACATCTTCAGGTACCTTCCAAATGTGGATTCCCCTGCAGCCCCGTAGGCGGGCGTGCAGTACGCCAACCGTCAACGGACGTTTTTCCCCTCAAGCCTGTCAGGACGTTGCTCGTCCGTCTTTCCCTCAATAGATGGGAGTAGGCGCGCTTGCGGATGTGTGCGTGTGTGTGGCCACGCGTTTGCTTAGGCTTCAGTGTGTGAAAAGGTAGGTGCTTTTCTCTAGCTGCGTGTGCGTGCACGTGGTGCTGGGTGCACATCCCTGGGTGCTCGTGGAAAGGTTTCTGCATGGTTTTCGCTGAGGAATCGTGTGTGTGCACATGGACAAAGAGAAGGCGCAGCAACCAGGTTCCAGCGCCGAAGAAGGCAAAAGGCGAGGTTTCCGGCGCTATCTCCTTCTCTCCCCAGAGCTAGTCGCGCAAAGCAAGCCGCTAAGCCGGCGACCGGCAAGAGAGCTACAACGAAGCATGCCGAACGGAGAAAATAGCAGCAGCTCATCTGTTCACACCTTGTTTCTGCCATGTGCTTGAACGCCAAGACGTTCGCGCTTCTGTGAGATGAAAGACGTCCTTCTGCATATGTGGTTGCTCACACCGGTGCACTTGTTAGTGTATCCATTCAGTCCTGGGCTGCGGGGCATTCAGAAGTGGCTCTGTGGAGACGTCTGCATAGAGGCAGCTGTCAGAACACGCACACTCGATTGTTCACCAAAACATATGCAGACGCGTCCTTAGCCTGTAGATTTGGATGCACAGAGTTCCCTGTGTTCGCAAGAGACAAGGGAATCGCGTCTGTGCGCACAGAAGCAATAGCGGACCGTTTCCCTCGGAGTGAACGCGAAAGAGCCGTCTATATACTCGCAGACACGCGAACGTGCCTCAATGCGGTCACAGAGGCAGCAGCTTTTGCACAGATGCTCCTGGTGATTCTGGCACTTTCCAGGCACACTCCTGAAAGTCGCGCACACTGCTGTTCACTCGCTAAACGACCTCTTGGGAAACACGTCTCCGGTCGACGGACCGCTCAGATTGCTTCTCGTGTAACTGTGAACTGTGTCAGCGCAGGGAATCCGTCTCTGTTGAGCAGATGTCAATCCTGCCTCGCTTTTGCTTTGTTGCCTCTACCAAGATGATTTCCCGTTTCTCTCTTCACTGGAGCAGGCAGACACAGCCAACGCACATCAAGTGTCAAGAGACACGCTCTGCTGAGCTCAACGCTTGTGCAGATGCACATGTGCGACGAAGTCAACACACGTGCTTGTGGAGAGAAAGAAAGGGACTCCCAGGCGTGTGGAGCGACGGGGAGAAAGAGCGGGCGCTGAGGAACACAGTTTCAAACAGACTGTCTCCACACAAACAGGCACCTGTCTGCAGGTATCCTAGATCTTGATTCTTGAACTTGAGGAAACACGCGTCTGAGCAAAACTCCCAAACGCTTCCAGGAAAGACACAGGCTCTCCCACAAGCACACAAGTGTTTGCCCTCAGCTATAGATCAGGGACAAGCCTGTGAAGAGCAACCAAAGAGCTCGTCCGTCTTTCCCTCAATAGATGGGAGTAGGCGCGCTTGCGGATGTGTGCGTGTGTGTGGCCACGCGTTTGCTTAGGCTTCAGTGTGTGAAAAGGTAGGTGCTTTTCTCTAGCTGCGTGTGCGTGCACGTGGTGCTGGGTGCACATCCCTGGGTGCTCGTGGAAAGGTTTCTGCATGGTTTTCGCTGAGGAATCGTGTGTGTGCACATGGACAAAGAGAAGGCGCAGCAACCAGGTTCCAGCGCCGAAGAAGGCAAAAGGCGAGGTTTCCGGCGCTATCTCCTTCTCTCCCCAGAGCTAGTCGCGCAAAGCAAGCCGCTAAGCCGGCGACCGGCAAGAGAGCTACAACGAAGCATGCCGAACGGAGAAAATAGCAGCAGCTCATCTGTTCACACCTTGTTTCTGCCATGTGCTTGAACGCCAAGACGTTCGCGCTTCTGTGAGATGAAAGACGTCCTTCTGCATATGTGGTTGCTCACACCGGTGCACTTGTTAGTGTATCCATTCAGTCCTGGGCTGCGGGGCATTCAGAAGTGGCTCTGTGGAGACGTCTGCATAGAGGCAGCTGTCAGAACACGCACACTCGATTGTTCACCAAAACATATGCAGACGCGTCCTTAGCCTGTAGATTTGGATGCACAGAGTTCCCTGTGTTCGCAAGAGACAAGGGAATCGCGTCTGTGCGCACAGAAGCAATAGCGGACCGTTTCCCTCGGAGTGAACGCGAAAGAGCCGTCTATATACTCGCAGACACGCGAACGTGCCTCAATGCGGTCACAGAGGCAGCAGCTTTTGCACAGATGCTCCTGGTGATTCTGGCACTTTCCAGGCACACTCCTGAAAGTCGCGCACACTGCTGTTCACTCGCTAAACGACCTCTTGGGAAACACGTCTCCGGTCGACGGACCGCTCAGATTGCTTCTCGTGTAACTGTGAACTGTGTCAGCGCAGGGAATCCGTCTCTGTTGAGCAGATGTCAATCCTGCCTCGCTTTTGCTTTGTTGCCTCTACCAAGATGATTTCCCGTTTCTCTCTTCACTGGAGCAGGCAGACACAGCCAACGCACATCAAGTGTCAAGAGACACGCTCTGCTGAGCTCAACGCTTGTGCAGATGCACATGTGCGACGAAGTCAACACACGTGCTTGTGGAGAGAAAGAAAGGGACTCCCAGGCGTGTGGAGCGACGGGGAGAAAGAGCGGGCGCTGAGGAACACAGTTTCAAACAGACTGTCTCCACACAAACAGGCACCTGTCTGCAGGTATCCTAGATCTTGATTCTTGAACTTGAGGAAACACGCGTCTGAGCAAAACTCCCAAACGCTTCCAGGAAAGACACAGGCTCTCCCACAAGCACACAAGTGTTTGCCCTCAGCTATAGATCAGGGACAAGCCTGTGAAGAGATGCCCTGCTATTCTTTCGCCTTATGGCATCATGTGTTTCGTTCCTCTTGGAGATCGATTGTTAAACGTCTTTCCTAGGGCGACTGTGAAGCATTTGCCAGCGGAGGAGAAGTAGCACGGAGCAGCATTCAGTACTGCCTACGAGTGTCTTTGCTACCCTACTAGCGGAGCTCCAAGAACAGGCACACATCTTCAGGTACCTTCCAAATGTGGATTCCCCTGCAGCCCCGTAGGCGGGCGTGCAGTACGCCAACCGTCAACGGACGTTTTTCCCCTCAAGCCTGTCAGGACGTTGCTCGTCCGTCTTTCCCTCAATAGATGGGAGTAGGCGCGCTTGCGGATGTGTGCGTGTGTGTGGCCACGCGTTTGCTTAGGCTTCAGTGTGTGAAAAGGTAGGTGCTTTTCTCTAGCTGCGTGTGCGTGCACGTGGTGCTGGGTGCACATCCCTGGGTGCTCGTGGAAAGGTTTCTGCATGGTTTTCGCTGAGGAATCGTGTGTGTGCACATGGACAAAGAGAAGGCGCAGCAACCAGGTTCCAGCGCCGAAGAAGGCAAAAGGCGAGGTTTCCGGCGCTATCTCCTTCTCTCCCCAGAGCTAGTCGCGCAAAGCAAGCCGCTAAGCCGGCGACCGGCAAGAGAGCTACAACGAAGCATGCCGAACGGAGAAAATAGCAGCAGCTCATCTGTTCACACCTTGTTTCTGCCATGTGCTTGAACGCCAAGACGTTCGCGCTTCTGTGAGATGAAAGACGTCCTTCTGCATATGTGGTTGCTCACACCGGTGCACTTGTTAGTGTATCCATTCAGTCCTGGGCTGCGGGGCATTCAGAAGTGGCTCTGTGGAGACGTCTGCATAGAGGCAGCTGTCAGAACACGCACACTCGATTGTTCACCAAAACATATGCAGACGCGTCCTTAGCCTGTAGATTTGGATGCACAGAGTTCCCTGTGTTCGCAAGAGACAAGGGAATCGCGTCTGTGCGCACAGAAGCAATAGCGGACCGTTTCCCTCGGAGTGAACGCGAAAGAGCCGTCTATATACTCGCAGACACGCGAACGTGCCTCAATGCGGTCACAGAGGCAGCAGCTTTTGCACAGATGCTCCTGGTGATTCTGGCACTTTCCAGGCACACTCCTGAAAGTCGCGCACACTGCTGTTCACTCGCTAAACGACCTCTTGGGAAACACGTCTCCGGTCGACGGACCGCTCAGATTGCTTCTCGTGTAACTGTGAACTGTGTCAGCGCAGGGAATCCGTCTCTGTTGAGCAGATGTCAATCCTGCCTCGCTTTTGCTTTGTTGCCTCTACCAAGATGATTTCCCGTTTCTCTCTTCACTGGAGCAGGCAGACACAGCCAACGCACATCAAGTGTCAAGAGACACGCTCTGCTGAGCTCAACGCTTGTGCAGATGCACATGTGCGACGAAGTCAACACACGTGCTTGTGGAGAGAAAGAAAGGGACTCCCAGGCGTGTGGAGCGACGGGGAGAAAGAGCGGGCGCTGAGGAACACAGTTTCAAACAGACTGTCTCCACACAAACAGGCACCTGTCTGCAGGTATCCTAGATCTTGATTCTTGAACTTGAGGAAACACGCGTCTGAGCAAAACTCCCAAACGCTTCCAGGAAAGACACAGGCTCTCCCACAAGCACACAAGTGTTTGCCCTCAGCTATAGATCAGGGACAAGCCTGTGAAGAGCAACCAAAGAGCTCGTCCGTCTTTCCCTCAATAGATGGGAGTAGGCGCGCTTGCGGATGTGTGCGTGTGTGTGGCCACGCGTTTGCTTAGGCTTCAGTGTGTGAAAAGGTAGGTGCTTTTCTCTAGCTGCGTGTGCGTGCACGTGGTGCTGGGTGCACATCCCTGGGTGCTCGTGGAAAGGTTTCTGCATGGTTTTCGCTGAGGAATCGTGTGTGTGCACATGGACAAAGAGAAGGCGCAGCAACCAGGTTCCAGCGCCGAAGAAGGCAAAAGGCGAGGTTTCCGGCGCTATCTCCTTCTCTCCCCAGAGCTAGTCGCGCAAAGCAAGCCGCTAAGCCGGCGACCGGCAAGAGAGCTACAACGAAGCATGCCGAACGGAGAAAATAGCAGCAGCTCATCTGTTCACACCTTGTTTCTGCCATGTGCTTGAACGCCAAGACGTTCGCGCTTCTGTGAGATGAAAGACGTCCTTCTGCATATGTGGTTGCTCACACCGGTGCACTTGTTAGTGTATCCATTCAGTCCTGGGCTGCGGGGCATTCAGAAGTGGCTCTGTGGAGACGTCTGCATAGAGGCAGCTGTCAGAACACGCACACTCGATTGTTCACCAAAACATATGCAGACGCGTCCTTAGCCTGTAGATTTGGATGCACAGAGTTCCCTGTGTTCGCAAGAGACAAGGGAATCGCGTCTGTGCGCACAGAAGCAATAGCGGACCGTTTCCCTCGGAGTGAACGCGAAAGAGCCGTCTATATACTCGCAGACACGCGAACGTGCCTCAATGCGGTCACAGAGGCAGCAGCTTTTGCACAGATGCTCCTGGTGATTCTGGCACTTTCCAGGCACACTCCTGAAAGTCGCGCACACTGCTGTTCACTCGCTAAACGACCTCTTGGGAAACACGTCTCCGGTCGACGGACCGCTCAGATTGCTTCTCGTGTAACTGTGAACTGTGTCAGCGCAGGGAATCCGTCTCTGTTGAGCAGATGTCAATCCTGCCTCGCTTTTGCTTTGTTGCCTCTACCAAGATGATTTCCCGTTTCTCTCTTCACTGGAGCAGGCAGACACAGCCAACGCACATCAAGTGTCAAGAGACACGCTCTGCTGAGCTCAACGCTTGTGCAGATGCACATGTGCGACGAAGTCAACACACGTGCTTGTGGAGAGAAAGAAAGGGACTCCCAGGCGTGTGGAGCGACGGGGAGAAAGAGCGGGCGCTGAGGAACACAGTTTCAAACAGACTGTCTCCACACAAACAGGCACCTGTCTGCAGGTATCCTAGATCTTGATTCTTGAACTTGAGGAAACACGCGTCTGAGCAAAACTCCCAAACGCTTCCAGGAAAGACACAGGCTCTCCCACAAGCACACAAGTGTTTGCCCTCAGCTATAGATCAGGGACAAGCCTGTGAAGAGCAACCAAAGAGCTCGTCCGTCTTTCCCTCAATAGATGGGAGTAGGCGCGCTTGCGGATGTGTGCGTGTGTGTGGCCACGCGTTTGCTTAGGCTTCAGTGTGTGAAAAGGTAGGTGCTTTTCTCTAGCTGCGTGTGCGTGCACGTGGTGCTGGGTGCACATCCCTGGGTGCTCGTGGAAAGGTTTCTGCATGGTTTTCGCTGAGGAATCGTGTGTGTGCACATGGACAAAGAGAAGGCGCAGCAACCAGGTTCCAGCGCCGAAGAAGGCAAAAGGCGAGGTTTCCGGCGCTATCTCCTTCTCTCCCCAGAGCTAGTCGCGCAAAGCAAGCCGCTAAGCCGGCGACCGGCAAGAGAGCTACAACGAAGCATGCCGAACGGAGAAAATAGCAGCAGCTCATCTGTTCACACCTTGTTTCTGCCATGTGCTTGAACGCCAAGACGTTCGCGCTTCTGTGAGATGAAAGACGTCCTTCTGCATATGTGGTTGCTCACACCGGTGCACTTGTTAGTGTATCCATTCAGTCCTGGGCTGCGGGGCATTCAGAAGTGGCTCTGTGGAGACGTCTGCATAGAGGCAGCTGTCAGAACACGCACACTCGATTGTTCACCAAAACATATGCAGACGCGTCCTTAGCCTGTAGATTTGGATGCACAGAGTTCCCTGTGTTCGCAAGAGACAAGGGAATCGCGTCTGTGCGCACAGAAGCAATAGCGGACCGTTTCCCTCGGAGTGAACGCGAAAGAGCCGTCTATATACTCGCAGACACGCGAACGTGCCTCAATGCGGTCACAGAGGCAGCAGCTTTTGCACAGATGCTCCTGGTGATTCTGGCACTTTCCAGGCACACTCCTGAAAGTCGCGCACACTGCTGTTCACTCGCTAAACGACCTCTTGGGAAACACGTCTCCGGTCGACGGACCGCTCAGATTGCTTCTCGTGTAACTGTGAACTGTGTCAGCGCAGGGAATCCGTCTCTGTTGAGCAGATGTCAATCCTGCCTCGCTTTTGCTTTGTTGCCTCTACCAAGATGATTTCCCGTTTCTCTCTTCACTGGAGCAGGCAGACACAGCCAACGCACATCAAGTGTCAAGAGACACGCTCTGCTGAGCTCAACGCTTGTGCAGATGCACATGTGCGACGAAGTCAACACACGTGCTTGTGGAGAGAAAGAAAGGGACTCCCAGGCGTGTGGAGCGACGGGGAGAAAGAGCGGGCGCTGAGGAACACAGTTTCAAACAGACTGTCTCCACACAAACAGGCACCTGTCTGCAGGTATCCTAGATCTTGATTCTTGAACTTGAGGAAACACGCGTCTGAGCAAAACTCCCAAACGCTTCCAGGAAAGACACAGGCTCTCCCACAAGCACACAAGTGTTTGCCCTCAGCTATAGATCAGGGACAAGCCTGTGAAGAGCAACCAAAGAGCTCGTCCGTCTTTCCCTCAATAGATGGGAGTAGGCGCGCTTGCGGATGTGTGCGTGTGTGTGGCCACGCGTTTGCTTAGGCTTCAGTGTGTGAAAAGGTAGGTGCTTTTCTCTAGCTGCGTGTGCGTGCACGTGGTGCTGGGTGCACATCCCTGGGTGCTCGTGGAAAGGTTTCTGCATGGTTTTCGCTGAGGAATCGTGTGTGTGCACATGGACAAAGAGAAGGCGCAGCAACCAGGTTCCAGCGCCGAAGAAGGCAAAAGGCGAGGTTTCCGGCGCTATCTCCTTCTCTCCCCAGAGCTAGTCGCGCAAAGCAAGCCGCTAAGCCGGCGACCGGCAAGAGAGCTACAACGAAGCATGCCGAACGGAGAAAATAGCAGCAGCTCATCTGTTCACACCTTGTTTCTGCCATGTGCTTGAACGCCAAGACGTTCGCGCTTCTGTGAGATGAAAGACGTCCTTCTGCATATGTGGTTGCTCACACCGGTGCACTTGTTAGTGTATCCATTCAGTCCTGGGCTGCGGGGCATTCAGAAGTGGCTCTGTGGAGACGTCTGCATAGAGGCAGCTGTCAGAACACGCACACTCGATTGTTCACCAAAACATATGCAGACGCGTCCTTAGCCTGTAGATTTGGATGCACAGAGTTCCCTGTGTTCGCAAGAGACAAGGGAATCGCGTCTGTGCGCACAGAAGCAATAGCGGACCGTTTCCCTCGGAGTGAACGCGAAAGAGCCGTCTATATACTCGCAGACACGCGAACGTGCCTCAATGCGGTCACAGAGGCAGCAGCTTTTGCACAGATGCTCCTGGTGATTCTGGCACTTTCCAGGCACACTCCTGAAAGTCGCGCACACTGCTGTTCACTCGCTAAACGACCTCTTGGGAAACACGTCTCCGGTCGACGGACCGCTCAGATTGCTTCTCGTGTAACTGTGAACTGTGTCAGCGCAGGGAATCCGTCTCTGTTGAGCAGATGTCAATCCTGCCTCGCTTTTGCTTTGTTGCCTCTACCAAGATGATTTCCCGTTTCTCTCTTCACTGGAGCAGGCAGACACAGCCAACGCACATCAAGTGTCAAGAGACACGCTCTGCTGAGCTCAACGCTTGTGCAGATGCACATGTGCGACGAAGTCAACACACGTGCTTGTGGAGAGAAAGAAAGGGACTCCCAGGCGTGTGGAGCGACGGGGAGAAAGAGCGGGCGCTGAGGAACACAGTTTCAAACAGACTGTCTCCACACAAACAGGCACCTGTCTGCAGGTATCCTAGATCTTGATTCTTGAACTTGAGGAAACACGCGTCTGAGCAAAACTCCCAAACGCTTCCAGGAAAGACACAGGCTCTCCCACAAGCACACAAGTGTTTGCCCTCAGCTATAGATCAGGGACAAGCCTGTGAAGAGCAACCAAAGAGCTCGTCCGTCTTTCTCTCAATAGATGGGAGTAGGCGCGCTTGCGGATGTGTGCGTGTGTGTGGCCACGCGTTTGCTTAGGCATCAGTGTGTGAAAAGGTAGGTGCTTTTCTCTAGCTGCGTGTGCGTGCACGTGGTGCTGGGTGCACATCCCTGGGTGCTCGTGGAAAGGTTTCTGCATGGTTTTCGCTGAGGAATCGTGTGTGTGCACATGGACAAAGAGAAGGCGCAGCAACCAGGTTCCAGCGCCGAAGAAGGCAAAAGGCGAGGTTTCCGGCGCTATCTCCTTCTCTCCCCAGAGCTAGTCGCGCAAAGCAAGCCGCTAAGCCGGCGACCGGCAAGAGAGCTACAACGAAGCATGCCGAACGGAGAAAATAGCAGCAGCTCATCTGTTCACACCTTGTTTCTGCCATGTGCTTGAACGCCAAGACGTTCGCGCTTCTGTGAGATGAAAGACGTCCTTCTGCATATGTGGTTGCTCACACCGGTGCACTTGTTAGTGTATCCATTCAGTCCTGGGCTGCGGGGCATTCAGAAGTGGCTCTGTGGAGACGTCTGCATAGAGGCAGCTGTCAGAACACGCACACTCGATTGTTCACCAAAACATATGCAGACGCGTCCTTAGCCTGTAGATTTGGATGCACAGAGTTCCCTGTGTTCGCAAGAGACAAGGGAATCGCGTCTGTGCGCACAGAAGCAATAGCGGACCGTTTCCCTCGGAGTGAACGCGAAAGAGTCGTCTATATACTCGCAGACACGCGAACGTGCCTCAATGCGGTCACAGAGGCAGCAGCTTTTGCACAGATGCTCCTGGTGATTCTGGCACTTTCCAGGCACACTCCTGAAAGTCGCGCACACTGCTGTTCACTCGCTAAACGACCTCTTGGGAAACACGTCTCCGGTCGACGGACCGCTCAGATTGCTTCTCGTGTAACTGTGAACTGTGTCAGCGCAGGGAATCCGTCTCTGTTGAGCAGATGTCAATCCTGCCTCGCTTTTGCTTTGTTGCCTCTACCAAGATGATTTCCCGTTTCTCTCTTCACTGGAGCAGGCAGACACAGCCAACGCACATCAAGTGTCAAGAGACACGCTCTGCTGAGCTCAACGCTTGTGCAGATGCACATGTGCGACGAAGTCAACACACGTGCTTGTGGAGAGAAAGAAAGGGACTCCCAGGCGTGTGGAGCGACGGGGAGAAAGAGCGGGCGCTGAGGAACACAGTTTCAAACAGACTGTCTCCACACAAACAGGCACCTGTCTGCAGGTATCCTAGATCTTGATTCTTGAACTTGAGGAAACACGCGTCTGAGCAAAACTCCCAAACGCTTCCAGGAAAGACACAGGCTCTCCCACAAGCACACAAGTGTTTGCCCTCAGCTATAGATCAGGGACAAGCCTGTGAAGAGCAACCAAAGAGCTCGTCCGTCTTTCCCTCAATAGATGGGAGTAGGCGCGCTTGCGGATGTGTGCGTGTGTGTGGCCACGCGTTTGCTTAGGCATCAGTGTGTGAAAAGGTAGGTGCTTTTCTCTAGCTGCGTGTGCGTGCACGTGGTGCTGGGTGCACATCCCTGGGTGCTCGTGGAAAGGTTTCTGCATGGTTTTCGCTGAGGAATCGTGTGTGTGCACATGGACAAAGAGAAGGCGCAGCAACCAGGTTCCAGCGCCGAAGAAGGCAAAAGGCGAGGTTTCCGGCGCTATCTCCTTCTCTCCCCAGAGCTAGTCGCGCAAAGCAAGCCGCTAAGCCGGCGACCGGGAAGAGAGCTACAACGAAGCATGCCGAACGGAGAAAATAGCAGCAGCTCATCTGTTCACACCTTGTTTCTGCCATGTGCTTGAACGCCAAGACGTTCGCGCTTCTGTGAGATGAAAGACGTCCTTCTGCATATGTGGTTGCTCACACCGGTGCACTTGTTAGTGTATCCATTCAGTCCTGGGCTGCGGGGCATTCAGAAGTGGCTCTGTGGAGACGTCTGCATAGAGGCAGCTGTCAGAACACGCACACTCGATTGTTCACCAAAACATATGCAGACGCGTCCTTAGCCTGTAGATTTGGATGCACAGAGTTCCCTGTGTTCGCAAGAGACAAGGGAATCGCGTCTGTGCGCACAGAAGCAATAGCGGACCGTTTCCCTCGGAGTGAACGCGAAAGAGCCGTCTATATACTCGCAGACACGCGAACGTGCCTCAATGCGGTCACAGAGGCAGCAGCTTTTGCACAGATGCTCCTGGTGATTCTGGCACTTTCCAGGCACACTCCTGAAAGTCGCGCACACTGCTGTTCACTCGCTAAACGACCTCTTGGGAAACACGTCTCCGGTCGACGGACCGCTCAGATTGCTTCTCGTGTAACTGTGAACTGTGTCAGCGCAGGGAATCCGTCTCTGTTGAGCAGATGTCAATCCTGCCTCGCTTTTGCTTTGTTGCCTCTACCAAGATGATTTCCCGTTTCTCTCTTCACTGGAGCAGGCAGACACAGCCAACGCACATCAAGTGTCAAGAGACACGCTCTGCTGAGCTCAACGCTTGTGCAGATGCACATGTGCGACGAAGTCAACACACGTGCTTGTGGAGAGAAAGAAAGGGACTCCCAGGCGTGTGGAGCGACGGGGAGAAAGAGCGGGCGCTGAGGAACACAGTTTCAAACAGACTGTCTCCACACAAACAGGCACCTGTCTGCAGGTATCCTAGATCTTGATTCTTGAACTTGAGGAAACACGCGTCTGAGCAAAACTCCCAAACGCTTCCAGGAAAGACACAGGCTCTCCCACAAGCACACAAGTGTTTGCCCTCAGCTATAGATCAGGGACAAGCCTGTGAAGAGCAACCAAAGAGCTCGTCCGTCTTTCCCTCAATAGATGGGAGTAGGCGCGCTTGCGGATGTGTGCGTGTGTGTGGCCACGCGTTTGCTTAGGCATCAGTGTGTGAAAAGGTAGGTGCTTTTCTCTAGCTGCGTGTGCGTGCACGTGGTGCTGGGTGCACATCCCTGGGTGCTCGTGGAAAGGTTTCTGCATGGTTTTCGCTGAGGAATCGTGTGTGTGCACATGGACAAAGAGAAGGCGCAGCAACCAGGTTCCAGCGCCGAAGAAGGCAAAAGGCGAGGTTTCCGGCGCTATCTCCTTCTCTCCCCAGAGCTAGTCGCGCAAAGCAAGCCGCTAAGCCGGCGACCGGCAAGAGAGCTACAACGAAGCATGCCGAACGGAGAAAATAGCAGCAGCTCATCTGTTCACACCTTGTTTCTGCCATGTGCTTGAACGCCAAGACGTTCGCGCTTCTGTGAGATGAAAGACGTCCTTCTGCATATGTGGTTGCTCACACCGGTGCACTTGTTAGTGTATCCATTCAGTCCTGGGCTGCGGGGCATTCAGAAGTGGCTCTGTGGAGACGTCTGCATAGAGGCAGCTGTCAGAACACGCACACTCGATTGTTCACCAAAACATATGCAGACGCGTCCTTAGCCTGTAGATTTGGATGCACAGAGTTCCCTGTGTTCGCAAGAGACAAGGGAATCGCGTCTGTGCGCACAGAAGCAATAGCGGACCGTTTCCCTCGGAGTGAACGCGAAAGAGCCGTCTATATACTCGCAGACACGCGAACGTGCCTCAATGCGGTCACAGAGGCAGCAGCTTTTGCACAGATGCTCCTGGTGATTCTGGCACTTTCCAGGCACACTCCTGAAAGTCGCGCACACTGCTGTTCACTCGCTAAACGACCTCTTGGGAAACACGTCTCCGGTCGACGGACCGCTCAGATTGCTTCTCGTGTAACTGTGAACTGTGTCAGCGCAGGGAATCCGTCTCTGTTGAGCAGATGTCAATCCTGCCTCGCTTTTGCTTTGTTGCCTCTACCAAGATGATTTCCCGTTTCTCTCTTCACTGGAGCAGGCAGACACAGCCAACGCACATCAAGTGTCAAGAGACACGCTCTGCTGAGCTCAACGCTTGTGCAGATGCACATGTGCGACGAAGTCAACACACGTGCTTGTGGAGAGAAAGAAAGGGACTCCCAGGCGTGTGGAGCGACGGGGAGAAAGAGCGGGCGCTGAGGAACACAGTTTCAAACAGACTGTCTCCACACAAACAGGCACCTGTCTGCAGGTATCCTAGATCTTGATTCTTGAACTTGAGGAAACACGCGTCTGAGCAAAACTCCCAAACGCTTCCAGGAAAGACACAGGCTCTCCCACAAGCACACAAGTGTTTGCCCTCAGCTATAGATCAGGGACAAGCCTGTGAAGAGCAACCAAAGAGCTCGTCCGTCTTTCTCTCAATAGATGGGAGTAGGCGCGCTTGCGGATGTGTGCGTGTGTGTGGCCACGCGTTTGCTTAGGCATCAGTGTGTGAAAAGGTAGGTGCTTTTCTCTAGCTGCGTGTGCGTGCACGTGGTGCTGGGTGCACATCCCTGGGTGCTCGTGGAAAGGTTTCTGCATGGTTTTCGCTGAGGAATCGTGTGTGTGCACATGGACAAAGAGAAGGCGCAGCAACCAGGTTCCAGCGCCGAAGAAGGCAAAAGGCGAGGTTTCCGGCGCTATCTCCTTCTCTCCCCAGAGCTAGTCGCGCAAAGCAAGCCGCTAAGCCGGCGACCGGCAAGAGAGCTACAACGAAGCATGCCGAACGGAGAAAATAGCAGCAGCTCATCTGTTCACACCTTGTTTCTGCCATGTGCTTGAACGCCAAGACGTTCGCGCTTCTGTGAGATGAAAGACGTCCTTCTGCATATGTGGTTGCTCACACCGGTGCACTTGTTAGTGTATCCATTCAGTCCTGGGCTGCGGGGCATTCAGAAGTGGCTCTGTGGAGACGTCTGCATAGAGGCAGCTGTCAGAACACGCACACTCGATTGTTCACCAAAACATATGCAGACGCGTCCTTAGCCTGTAGATTTGGATGCACAGAGTTCCCTGTGTTCGCAAGAGACAAGGGAATCGCGTCTGTGCGCACAGAAGCAATAGCGGACCGTTTCCCTCGGAGTGAACGCGAAAGAGTCGTCTATATACTCGCAGACACGCGAACGTGCCTCAATGCGGTCACAGAGGCAGCAGCTTTTGCACAGATGCTCCTGGTGATTCTGGCACTTTCCAGGCACACTCCTGAAAGTCGCGCACACTGCTGTTCACTCGCTAAACGACCTCTTGGGAAACACGTCTCCGGTCGACGGACCGCTCAGATTGCTTCTCGTGTAACTGTGAACTGTGTCAGCGCAGGGAATCCGTCTCTGTTGAGCAGATGTCAATCCTGCCTCGCTTTTGCTTTGTTGCCTCTACCAAGATGATTTCCCGTTTCTCTCTTCACTGGAGCAGGCAGACACAGCCAACGCACATCAAGTGTCAAGAGACACGCTCTGCTGAGCTCAACGCTTGTGCAGATGCACATGTGCGACGAAGTCAACACACGTGCTTGTGGAGAGAAAGAAAGGGACTCCCAGGCGTGTGGAGCGACGGGGAGAAAGAGCGGGCGCTGAGGAACACAGTTTCAAACAGACTGTCTCCACACAAACAGGCACCTGTCTGCAGGTATCCTAGATCTTGATTCTTGAACTTGAGGAAACACGCGTCTGAGCAAAACTCCCAAACGCTTCCAGGAAAGACACAGGCTCTCCCACAAGCACACAAGTGTTTGCCCTCAGCTATAGATCAGGGACAAGCCTGTGAAGAGCAACCAAAGAGCTCGTCCGTCTTTCCCTCAATAGATGGGAGTAGGCGCGCTTGCGGATGTGTGCGTGTGTGTGGCCACGCGTTTGCTTAGGCATCAGTGTGTGAAAAGGTAGGTGCTTTTCTCTAGCTGCGTGTGCGTGCACGTGGTGCTGGGTGCACATCCCTGGGTGCTCGTGGAAAGGTTTCTGCATGGTTTTCGCTGAGGAATCGTGTGTGTGCACATGGACAAAGAGAAGGCGCAGCAACCAGGTTCCAGCGCCGAAGAAGGCAAAAGGCGAGGTTTCCGGCGCTATCTCCTTCTCTCCCCAGAGCTAGTCGCGCAAAGCAAGCCGCTAAGCCGGCGACCGGGAAGAGAGCTACAACGAAGCATGCCGAACGGAGAAAATAGCAGCAGCTCATCTGTTCACACCTTGTTTCTGCCATGTGCTTGAACGCCAAGACGTTCGCGCTTCTGTGAGATGAAAGACGTCCTTCTGCATATGTGGTTGCTCACACCGGTGCACTTGTTAGTGTATCCATTCAGTCCTGGGCTGCGGGGCATTCAGAAGTGGCTCTGTGGAGACGTCTGCATAGAGGCAGCTGTCAGAACACGCACACTCGATTGTTCACCAAAACATATGCAGACGCGTCCTTAGCCTGTAGATTTGGATGCACAGAGTTCCCTGTGTTCGCAAGAGACAAGGGAATCGCGTCTGTGCGCACAGAAGCAATAGCGGACCGTTTCCCTCGGAGTGAACGCGAAAGAGCCGTCTATATACTCGCAGACACGCGAACGTGCCTCAATGCGGTCACAGAGGCAGCAGCTTTTGCACAGATGCTCCTGGTGATTCTGGCACTTTCCAGGCACACTCCTGAAAGTCGCGCACACTGCTGTTCACTCGCTAAACGACCTCTTGGGAAACACGTCTCCGGTCGACGGACCGCTCAGATTGCTTCTCGTGTAACTGTGAACTGTGTCAGCGCAGGGAATCCGTCTCTGTTGAGCAGATGTCAATCCTGCCTCGCTTTTGCTTTGTTGCCTCTACCAAGATGATTTCCCGTTTCTCTCTTCACTGGAGCAGGCAGACACAGCCAACGCACATCAAGTGTCAAGAGACACGCTCTGCTGAGCTCAACGCTTGTGCAGATGCACATGTGCGACGAAGTCAACACACGTGCTTGTGGAGAGAAAGAAAGGGACTCCCAGGCGTGTGGAGCGACGGGGAGAAAGAGCGGGCGCTGAGGAACACAGTTTCAAACAGACTGTCTCCACACAAACAGGCACCTGTCTGCAGGTATCCTAGATCTTGATTCTTGAACTTGAGGAAACACGCGTCTGAGCAAAACTCCCAAACGCTTCCAGGAAAGACACAGGCTCTCCCACAAGCACACAAGTGTTTGCCCTCAGCTATAGATCAGGGACAAGCCTGTGAAGAGCAACCAAAGAGCTCGTCCGTCTTTCTCTCAATAGATGGGAGTAGGCGCGCTTGCGGATGTGTGCGTGTGTGTGGCCACGCGTTTGCTTAGGCATCAGTGTGTGAAAAGGTAGGTGCTTTTCTCTAGCTGCGTGTGCGTGCACGTGGTGCTGGGTGCACATCCCTGGGTGCTCGTGGAAAGGTTTCTGCATGGTTTTCGCTGAGGAATCGTGTGTGTGCACATGGACAAAGAGAAGGCGCAGCAACCAGGTTCCAGCGCCGAAGAAGGCAAAAGGCGAGGTTTCCGGCGCTATCTCCTTCTCTCCCCAGAGCTAGTCGCGCAAAGCAAGCCGCTAAGCCGGCGACCGGCAAGAGAGCTACAACGAAGCATGCCGAACGGAGAAAATAGCAGCAGCTCATCTGTTCACACCTTGTTTCTGCCATGTGCTTGAACGCCAAGACGTTCGCGCTTCTGTGAGATGAAAGACGTCCTTCTGCATATGTGGTTGCTCACACCGGTGCACTTGTTAGTGTATCCATTCAGTCCTGGGCTGCGGGGCATTCAGAAGTGGCTCTGTGGAGACGTCTGCATAGAGGCAGCTGTCAGAACACGCACACTCGATTGTTCACCAAAACATATGCAGACGCGTCCTTAGCCTGTAGATTTGGATGCACAGAGTTCCCTGTGTTCGCAAGAGACAAGGGAATCGCGTCTGTGCGCACAGAAGCAATAGCGGACCGTTTCCCTCGGAGTGAACGCGAAAGAGCCGTCTATATACTCGCAGACACGCGAACGTGCCTCAATGCGGTCACAGAGGCAGCAGCTTTTGCACAGATGCTCCTGGTGATTCTGGCACTTTCCAGGCACACTCCTGAAAGTCGCGCACACTGCTGTTCACTCGCTAAACGACCTCTTGGGAAACACGTCTCCGGTCGACGGACCGCTCAGATTGCTTCTCGTGTAACTGTGAACTGTGTCAGCGCAGGGAATCCGTCTCTGTTGAGCAGATGTCAATCCTGCCTCGCTTTTGCTTTGTTGCCTCTACCAAGATGATTTCCCGTTTCTCTCTTCACTGGAGCAGGCAGACACAGCCAACGCACATCAAGTGTCAAGAGACACGCTCTGCTGAGCTCAACGCTTGTGCAGATGCACATGTGCGACGAAGTCAACACACGTGCTTGTGGAGAGAAAGAAAGGGACTCCCAGGCGTGTGGAGCGACGGGGAGAAAGAGCGGGCGCTGAGGAACACAGTTTCAAACAGACTGTCTCCACACAAACAGGCACCTGTCTGCAGGTATCCTAGATCTTGATTCTTGAACTTGAGGAAACACGCGTCTGAGCAAAACTCCCAAACGCTTCCAGGAAAGACACAGGCTCTCCCACAAGCACACAAGTGTTTGCCCTCAGCTATAGATCAGGGACAAGCCTGTGAAGAGCAACCAAAGAGCTCGTCCGTCTTTCCCTCAATAGATGGGAGTAGGCGCGCTTGCGGATGTGTGCGTGTGTGTGGCCACGCGTTTGCTTAGGCTTCAGTGTGTGAAAAGGTAGGTGCTTTTCTCTAGCTGCGTGTGCGTGCACGTGGTGCTGGGTGCACATCCCTGGGTGCTCGTGGAAAGGTTTCTGCATGGTTTTCGCTGAGGAATCGTGTGTGTGCACATGGACAAAGAGAAGGCGCAGCAACCAGGTTCCAGCGCCGAAGAAGGCAAAAGGCGAGGTTTCCGGCGCTATCTCCTTCTCTCCCCAGAGCTAGTCGCGCAAAGCAAGCCGCTAAGCCGGCGACCGGCAAGAGAGCTACAACGAAGCATGCCGAACGGAGAAAATAGCAGCAGCTCATCTGTTCACACCTTGTTTCTGCCATGTGCTTGAACGCCAAGACGTTCGCGCTTCTGTGAGATGAAAGACGTCCTTCTGCATATGTGGTTGCTCACACCGGTGCACTTGTTAGTGTATCCATTCAGTCCTGGGCTGCGGGGCATTCAGAAGTGGCTCTGTGGAGACGTCTGCATAGAGGCAGCTGTCAGAACACGCACACTCGATTGTTCACCAAAACATATGCAGACGCGTCCTTAGCCTGTAGATTTGGATGCACAGAGTTCCCTGTGTTCGCAAGAGACAAGGGAATCGCGTCTGTGCGCACAGAAGCAATAGCGGACCGTTTCCCTCGGAGTGAACGCGAAAGAGCCGTCTATATACTCGCAGACACGCGAACGTGCCTCAATGCGGTCACAGAGGCAGCAGCTTTTGCACAGATGCTCCTGGTGATTCTGGCACTTTCCAGGCACACTCCTGAAAGTCGCGCACACTGCTGTTCACTCGCTAAACGACCTCTTGGGAAACACGTCTCCGGTCGACGGACCGCTCAGATTGCTTCTCGTGTAACTGTGAACTGTGTCAGCGCAGGGAATCCGTCTCTGTTGAGCAGATGTCAATCCTGCCTCGCTTTTGCTTTGTTGCCTCTACCAAGATGATTTCCCGTTTCTCTCTTCACTGGAGCAGGCAGACACAGCCAACGCACATCAAGTGTCAAGAGACACGCTCTGCTGAGCTCAACGCTTGTGCAGATGCACATGTGCGACGAAGTCAACACACGTGCTTGTGGAGAGAAAGAAAGGGACTCCCAGGCGTGTGGAGCGACGGGGAGAAAGAGCGGGCGCTGAGGAACACAGTTTCAAACAGACTGTCTCCACACAAACAGGCACCTGTCTGCAGGTATCCTAGATCTTGATTCTTGAACTTGAGGAAACACGCGTCTGAGCAAAACTCCCAAACGCTTCCAGGAAAGACACAGGCTCTCCCACAAGCACACAAGTGTTTGCCCTCAGCTATAGATCAGGGACAAGCCTGTGAAGAGCAACCAAAGAGCTCGTCCGTCTTTCTCTCAATAGATGGGAGTAGGCGCGCTTGCGGATGTGTGCGTGTGTGTGGCCACGCGTTTGCTTAGGCATCAGTGTGTGAAAAGGTAGGTGCTTTTCTCTAGCTGCGTGTGCGTGCACGTGGTGCTGGGTGCACATCCCTGGGTGCTCGTGGAAAGGTTTCTGCATGGTTTTCGCTGAGGAATCGTGTGTGTGCACATGGACAAAGAGAAGGCGCAGCAACCAGGTTCCAGCGCCGAAGAAGGCAAAAGGCGAGGTTTCCGGCGCTATCTCCTTCTCTCCCCAGAGCTAGTCGCGCAAAGCAAGCCGCTAAGCCGGCGACCGGCAAGAGAGCTACAACGAAGCATGCCGAACGGAGAAAATAGCAGCAGCTCATCTGTTCACACCTTGTTTCTGCCATGTGCTTGAACGCCAAGACGTTCGCGCTTCTGTGAGATGAAAGACGTCCTTCTGCATATGTGGTTGCTCACACCGGTGCACTTGTTAGTGTATCCATTCAGTCCTGGGCTGCGGGGCATTCAGAAGTGGCTCTGTGGAGACGTCTGCATAGAGGCAGCTGTCAGAACACGCACACTCGATTGTTCACCAAAACATATGCAGACGCGTCCTTAGCCTGTAGATTTGGATGCACAGAGTTCCCTGTGTTCGCAAGAGACAAGGGAATCGCGTCTGTGCGCACAGAAGCAATAGCGGACCGTTTCCCTCGGAGTGAACGCGAAAGAGCCGTCTATATACTCGCAGACACGCGAACGTGCCTCAATGCGGTCACAGAGGCAGCAGCTTTTGCACAGATGCTCCTGGTGATTCTGGCACTTTCCAGGCACACTCCTGAAAGTCGCGCACACTGCTGTTCACTCGCTAAACGACCTCTTGGGAAACACGTCTCCGGTCGACGGACCGCTCAGATTGCTTCTCGTGTAACTGTGAACTGTGTCAGCGCAGGGAATCCGTCTCTGTTGAGCAGATGTCAATCCTGCCTCGCTTTTGCTTTGTTGCCTCTACCAAGATGATTTCCCGTTTCTCTCTTCACTGGAGCAGGCAGACACAGCCAACGCACATCAAGTGTCAAGAGACACGCTCTGCTGAGCTCAACGCTTGTGCAGATGCACATGTGCGACGAAGTCAACACACGTGCTTGTGGAGAGAAAGAAAGGGACTCCCAGGCGTGTGGAGCGACGGGGAGAAAGAGCGGGCGCTGAGGAACACAGTTTCAAACAGACTGTCTCCACACAAACAGGCACCTGTCTGCAGGTATCCTAGATCTTGATTCTTGAACTTGAGGAAACACGCGTCTGAGCAAAACTCCCAAACGCTTCCAGGAAAGACACAGGCTCTCCCACAAGCACACAAGTGTTTGCCCTCAGCTATAGATCAGGGACAAGCCTGTGAAGAGCAACCAAAGAGCTCGTCCGTCTTTCCCTCAATAGATGGGAGTAGGCGCGCTTGCGGATGTGTGCGTGTGTGTGGCCACGCGTTTGCTTAGGCTTCAGTGTGTGAAAAGGTAGGTGCTTTTCTCTAGCTGCGTGTGCGTGCACGTGGTGCTGGGTGCACATCCCTGGGTGCTCGTGGAAAGGTTTCTGCATGGTTTTCGCTGAGGAATCGTGTGTGTGCACATGGACAAAGAGAAGGCGCAGCAACCAGGTTCCAGCGCCGAAGAAGGCAAAAGGCGAGGTTTCCGGCGCTATCTCCTTCTCTCCCCAGAGCTAGTCGCGCAAAGCAAGCCGCTAAGCCGGCGACCGGGAAGAGAGCTACAACGAAGCATGCCGAACGGAGAAAATAGCAGCAGCTCATCTGTTCACACCTTGTTTCTGCCATGTGCTTGAACGCCAAGACGTTCGCGCTTCTGTGAGATGAAAGACGTCCTTCTGCATATGTGGTTGCTCACACCGGTGCACTTGTTAGTGTATCCATTCAGTCCTGGGCTGCGGGGCATTCAGAAGTGGCTCTGTGGAGACGTCTGCATAGAGGCAGCTGTCAGAACACGCACACTCGATTGTTCACCAAAACATATGCAGACGCGTCCTTAGCCTGTAGATTTGGATGCACAGAGTTCCCTGTGTTCGCAAGAGACAAGGGAATCGCGTCTGTGCGCACAGAAGCAATAGCGGACCGTTTCCCTCGGAGTGAACGCGAAAGAGCCGTCTATATACTCGCAGACACGCGAACGTGCCTCAATGCGGTCACAGAGGCAGCAGCTTTTGCACAGATGCTCCTGGTGATTCTGGCACTTTCCAGGCACACTCCTGAAAGTCGCGCACACTGCTGTTCACTCGCTAAACGACCTCTTGGGAAACACGTCTCCGGTCGACGGACCGCTCAGATTGCTTCTCGTGTAACTGTGAACTGTGTCAGCGCAGGGAATCCGTCTCTGTTGAGCAGATGTCAATCCTGCCTCGCTTTTGCTTTGTTGCCTCTACCAAGATGATTTCCCGTTTCTCTCTTCACTGGAGCAGGCAGACACAGCCAACGCACATCAAGTGTCAAGAGACACGCTCTGCTGAGCTCAACGCTTGTGCAGATGCACATGTGCGACGAAGTCAACACACGTGCTTGTGGAGAGAAAGAAAGGGACTCCCAGGCGTGTGGAGCGACGGGGAGAAAGAGCGGGCGCTGAGGAACACAGTTTCAAACAGACTGTCTCCACACAAACAGGCACCTGTCTGCAGGTATCCTAGATCTTGATTCTTGAACTTGAGGAAACACGCGTCTGAGCAAAACTCCCAAACGCTTCCAGGAAAGACACAGGCTCTCCCACAAGCACACAAGTGTTTGCCCTCAGCTATAGATCAGGGACAAGCCTGTGAAGAGCAACCAAAGAGCTCGTCCGTCTTTCCCTCAATAGATGGGAGTAGGCGCGCTTGCGGATGTGTGCGTGTGTGTGGCCACGCGTTTGCTTAGGCTTCAGTGTGTGAAAAGGTAGGTGCTTTTCTCTAGCTGCGTGTGCGTGCACGTGGTGCTGGGTGCACATCCCTGGGTGCTCGTGGAAAGGTTTCTGCATGGTTTTCGCTGAGGAATCGTGTGTGTGCACATGGACAAAGAGAAGGCGCAGCAACCAGGTTCCAGCGCCGAAGAAGGCAAAAGGCGAGGTTTCCGGCGCTATCTCCTTCTCTCCCCAGAGCTAGTCGCGCAAAGCAAGCCGCTAAGCCGGCGACCGGGAAGAGAGCTACAACGAAGCATGCCGAACGGAGAAAATAGCAGCAGCTCATCTGTTCACACCTTGTTTCTGCCATGTGCTTGAACGCCAAGACGTTCGCGCTTCTGTGAGATGAAAGACGTCCTTCTGCATATGTGGTTGCTCACACCGGTGCACTTGTTAGTGTATCCATTCAGTCCTGGGCTGCGGGGCATTCAGAAGTGGCTCTGTGGAGACGTCTGCATAGAGGCAGCTGTCAGAACACGCACACTCGATTGTTCACCAAAACATATGCAGACGCGTCCTTAGCCTGTAGATTTGGATGCACAGAGTTCCCTGTGTTCGCAAGAGACAAGGGAATCGCGTCTGTGCGCACAGAAGCAATAGCGGACCGTTTCCCTCGGAGTGAACGCGAAAGAGCCGTCTATATACTCGCAGACACGCGAACGTGCCTCAATGCGGTCACAGAGGCAGCAGCTTTTGCACAGATGCTCCTGGTGATTCTGGCACTTTCCAGGCACACTCCTGAAAGTCGCGCACACTGCTGTTCACTCGCTAAACGACCTCTTGGGAAACACGTCTCCGGTCGACGGACCGCTCAGATTGCTTCTCGTGTAACTGTGAACTGTGTCAGCGCAGGGAATCCGTCTCTGTTGAGCAGATGTCAATCCTGCCTCGCTTTTGCTTTGTTGCCTCTACCAAGATGATTTCCCGTTTCTCTCTTCACTGGAGCAGGCAGACACAGCCAACGCACATCAAGTGTCAAGAGACACGCTCTGCTGAGCTCAACGCTTGTGCAGATGCACATGTGCGACGAAGTCAACACACGTGCTTGTGGAGAGAAAGAAAGGGACTCCCAGGCGTGTGGAGCGACGGGGAGAAAGAGCAGGCGCTGAGGAACACAGTTTCAAACAGACTGTCTCCACACAAACAGGCACCTGTCTGCAGGTATCCTAGATCTTGATTCTTGAACTTGAGGAAACACGCATCTGAGCAAAACTCCCAAACGCTTCCAGGAAAGACACAGGCTCTCCCACAAGCACACAAGTGTTTGCCCTCAGCTATAGATCAGGGACAAGCCTGTGAAGAGATGCCCTGCTATTCTTTCGCCTTATGGCATCATGTGTTTCGTTCCTCTTGGAGATCGATTGTTAAACGTCTTTCCTAGGGCGACTGTGAAGCATTTGCCAGCGGAGGAGAAGTAGCACGGAGCAGCATTCAGTACTGCCTACGAGTGTCTTTGCTACCCTACTAGCGGAGCTCCAAGAACAGGCACACATCTTCAGGTACCTTCCAAATGTGGATTCCCCTGCAGCCCCGTAGGCGGGCGTGCAGTACGCCAACCGTCAACGGACGTTTTTCCCCTCAAGCCTGTCAGGACGTTGCTCGTCCGTCTTTCCCTCAATAGATGGGAGTAGGCGCGCTTGCGGATGTGTGCGTGTGTGTGGCCACGCGTTTGCTTAGGCTTCAGTGTGTGAAAAGGTAGGTGCTTTTCTCTAGCTGCGTGTGCGTGCACGTGGTGCTGGGTGCACATCCCTGGGTGCTCGTGGAAAGGTTTCTGCATGGTTTTCGCTGAGGAATCGTGTGTGTGCACATGGACAAAGAGAAGGCGCAGCAACCAGGTTCCAGCGCCGAAGAAGGCAAAAGGCGAGGTTTCCGGCGCTATCTCCTTCTCTCCCCAGAGCTAGTCGCGCAAAGCAAGCCGCTAAGCCGGCGACCGGCAAGAGAGCTACAACGAAGCATGCCGAACGGAGAAAATAGCAGCAGCTCATCTGTTCACACCTTGTTTCTGCCATGTGCTTGAACGCCAAGACGTTCGCGCTTCTGTGAGATGAAAGACGTCCTTCTGCATATGTGGTTGCTCACACCGGTGCACTTGTTAGTGTATCCATTCAGTCCTGGGCTGCGGGGCATTCAGAAGTGGCTCTGTGGAGACGTCTGCATAGAGGCAGCTGTCAGAACACGCACACTCGATTGTTCACCAAAACATATGCAGACGCGTCCTTAGCCTGTAGATTTGGATGCACAGAGTTCCCTGTGTTCGCAAGAGACAAGGGAATCGCGTCTGTGCGCACAGAAGCAATAGCGGACCGTTTCCCTCGGAGTGAACGCGAAAGAGCCGTCTATATACTCGCAGACACGCGAACGTGCCTCAATGCGGTCACAGAGGCAGCAGCTTTTGCACAGATGCTCCTGGTGATTCTGGCACTTTCCAGGCACACTCCTGAAAGTCGCGCACACTGCTGTTCACTCGCTAAACGACCTCTTGGGAAACACGTCTCCGGTCGACGGACCGCTCAGATTGCTTCTCGTGTAACTGTGAACTGTGTCAGCGCAGGGAATCCGTCTCTGTTGAGCAGATGTCAATCCTGCCTCGCTTTTGCTTTGTTGCCTCTACCAAGATGATTTCCCGTTTCTCTCTTCACTGGAGCAGGCAGACACAGCCAACGCACATCAAGTGTCAAGAGACACGCTCTGCTGAGCTCAACGCTTGTGCAGATGCACATGTGCGACGAAGTCAACACACGTGCTTGTGGAGAGAAAGAAAGGGACTCCCAGGCGTGTGGAGCGACGGGGAGAAAGAGCGGGCGCTGAGGAACACAGTTTCAAACAGACTGTCTCCACACAAACAGGCACCTGTCTGCAGGTATCCTAGATCTTGATTCTTGAACTTGAGGAAACACGCGTCTGAGAAAAACTCCCAAACGCTTCCAGGAAAGACACAGGCTCTCCCACAAGCACACAAGTGTTTGCCCTCAGCTATAGATCAGGGACAAGCCTGTGAAGAGCAACCAAAGAGCTCGTCCGTCTTTCCCTCAATAGATGGGAGTAGGCGCGCTTGCGGATGTGTGCGTGTGTGTGGCCACGCGTTTGCTTAGGCTTCAGTGTGTGAAAAGGTAGGTGCTTTTCTCTAGCTGCGTGTGCGTGCACGTGGTGCTGGGTGCACATCCCTGGGTGCTCGTGGAAAGGTTTCTGCATGGTTTTCGCTGAGGAATCGTGTGTGTGCACATGGACAAAGAGAAGGCGCAGCAACCAGGTTCCAGCGCCGAAGAAGGCAAAAGGCGAGGTTTCCGGCGCTATCTCCTTCTCTCCCCAGAGCTAGTCGCGCAAAGCAAGCCGCTAAGCCGGCGACCGGCAAGAGAGCTACAACGAGGCATGCCGAACGGAGAAAATAGCAGCAGCTCATCTGTTCACACCTTGTTTCTGCCATGTGCTTGAACGCCAAGACGTTCGCGCTTCTGTGAGATGAAAGACGTCCTTCTGCATATGTGGTTGCTCACACCGGTGCACTTGTTAGTGTATCCATTCAGTCCTGGGCTGCGGGGCATTCAGAAGTGGCTCTGTGGAGACGTCTGCATAGAGGCAGCTGTCAGAACACGCACACTCGATTGTTCACCAAAACATATGCAGACGCGTCCTTAGCCTGTAGATTTGGATGCACAGAGTTCCCTGTGTTCGCAAGAGACAAGGGAATCGCGTCTGTGCGCACAGAAGCAATAGCGGACCGTTTCCCTCGGAGTGAACGCGAAAGAGCCGTCTATATACTCGCAGACACGCGAACGTGCCTCAATGCGGTCACAGAGGCAGCAGCTTTTGCACAGATGCTCCTGGTGATTCTGGCACTTTCCAGGCACACTCCTGAAAGTCGCGCACACTGCTGTTCACTCGCTAAACGACCTCTTGGGAAACACGTCTCCGGTCGACGGACCGCTCAGATTGCTTCTCGTGTAACTGTGAACTGTGTCAGCGCAGGGAATCCGTCTCTGTTGAGCAGATGTCAATCCTGCCTCGCTTTTGCTTTGTTGCCTCTACCAAGATGATTTCCCGTTTCTCTCTTCACTGGAGCAGGCAGACACAGCCAACGCACATCAAGTGTCAAGAGACACGCTCTGCTGAGCTCAACGCTTGTGCAGATGCACATGTGCGACGAAGTCAACACACGTGCTTGTGGAGAGAAAGAAAGGGACTCCCAGGCGTGTGGAGCGACGGGGAGAAAGAGCGGGCGCTGAGGAACACAGTTTCAAACAGACTGTCTCCACACAAACAGGCACCTGTCTGCAGGTATCCTAGATCTTGATTCTTGAACTTGAGGAAACACGCGTCTGAGCAAAACTCCCAAACGCTTCCAGGAAAGACACAGGCTCTCCCACAAGCACACAAGTGTTTGCCCTCAGCTATAGATCAGGGACAAGCCTGTGAAGAGATGCCCTGCTATTCTTTCGCCTTATGGCATCATGTGTTTCGTTCCTCTTGGAGATCGATTGTTAAACGTCTTTCCTAGGGCGACTGTGAAGCATTTGCCAGCGGAGGAGAAGTAGCACGGAGCAGCATTCAGTACTGCCTACGAGTGTCTTTGCTACCCTACTAGCGGAGCTCCAAGAACAGGCACACATCTTCAGGTACCTTCCAAATGTGGATTCCCCTGCAGCCCCGTAGGCGGGCGTGCAGTACGCCAACCGTCAACGGACGTTTTTCCCCTCAAGCCTGTCAGGACGTTGCTCGTCCGTCTTTCCCTCAATAGATGGGAGTAGGCGCGCTTGCGGATGTGTGCGTGTGTGTGGCCACGCGTTTGCTTAGGCTTCAGTGTGTGAAAAGGTAGGTGCTTTTCTCTAGCTGCGTGTGCGTGCACGTGGTGCTGGGTGCACATCCCTGGGTGCTCGTGGAAAGGTTTCTGCATGGTTTTCGCTGAGGAATCGTGTGTGTGCACATGGACAAAGAGAAGGCGCAGCAACCAGGTTCCAGCGCCGAAGAAGGCAAAAGGCGAGGTTTCCGGCGCTATCTCCTTCTCTCCCCAGAGCTAGTCGCGCAAAGCAAGCCGCTAAGCCGGCGACCGGCAAGAGAGCTACAACGAAGCATGCCGAACGGAGAAAATAGCAGCAGCTCATCTGTTCACACCTTGTTTCTGCCATGTGCTTGAACGCCAAGACGTTCGCGCTTCTGTGAGATGAAAGACGTCCTTCTGCATATGTGGTTGCTCACACCGGTGCACTTGTTAGTGTATCCATTCAGTCCTGGGCTGCGGGGCATTCAGAAGTGGCTCTGTGGAGACGTCTGCATAGAGGCAGCTGTCAGAACACGCACACTCGATTGTTCACCAAAACATATGCAGACGCGTCCTTAGCCTGTAGATTTGGATGCACAGAGTTCCCTGTGTTCGCAAGAGACAAGGGAATCGCGTCTGTGCGCACAGAAGCAATAGCGGACCGTTTCCCTCGGAGTGAACGCGAAAGAGCCGTCTATATACTCGCAGACACGCGAACGTGCCTCAATGCGGTCACAGAGGCAGCAGCTTTTGCACAGATGCTCCTGGTGATTCTGGCACTTTCCAGGCACACTCCTGAAAGTCGCGCACACTGCTGTTCACTCGCTAAACGACCTCTTGGGAAACACGTCTCCGGTCGACGGACCGCTCAGATTGCTTCTCGTGTAACTGTGAACTGTGTCAGCGCAGGGAATCCGTCTCTGTTGAGCAGATGTCAATCCTGCCTCGCTTTTGCTTTGTTGCCTCTACCAAGATGATTTCCCGTTTCTCTCTTCACTGGAGCAGGCAGACACAGCCAACGCACATCAAGTGTCAAGAGACACGCTCTGCTGAGCTCAACGCTTGTGCAGATGCACATGTGCGACGAAGTCAACACACGTGCTTGTGGAGAGAAAGAAAGGGACTCCCAGGCGTGTGGAGCGACGGGGAGAAAGAGCGGGCGCTGAGGAACACAGTTTCAAACAGACTGTCTCCACACAAACAGGCACCTGTCTGCAGGTATCCTAGATCTTGATTCTTGAACTTGAGGAAACACGCGTCTGAGCAAAACTCCCAAACGCTTCCAGGAAAGACACAGGCTCTCCCACAAGCACACAAGTGTTTGCCCTCAGCTATAGATCAGGGACAAGCCTGTGAAGAGATGCCCTGCTATTCTTTCGCCTTATGGCATCATGTGTTTCGTTCCTCTTGGAGATCGATTGTTAAACGTCTTTCCTAGGGCGACTGTGAAGCATTTGCCAGCGGAGGAGAAGTAGCACGGAGCAGCATTCAGTACTGCCTACGAGTGTCTTTGCTACCCTACTAGCGGAGCTCCAAGAACAGGCACACATCTTCAGGTACCTTCCAAATGTGGATTCCCCTGCAGCCCCGTAGGCGGGCGTGCAGTACGCCAACCGTCAACGGACGTTTTTCCCCTCAAGCCTGTCAGGACGTTGCTCGTCCGTCTTTCCCTCAATAGATGGGAGTAGGCGCGCTTGCGGATGTGTGCGTGTGTGTGGCCACGCGTTTGCTTAGGCTTCAGTGTGTGAAAAGGTAGGTGCTTTTCTCTAGCTGCGTGTGCGTGCACGTGGTGCTGGGTGCACATCCCTGGGTGCTCGTGGAAAGGTTTCTGCATGGTTTTCGCTGAGGAATCGTGTGTGTGCACATGGACAAAGAGAAGGCGCAGCAACCAGGTTCCAGCGCCGAAGAAGGCAAAAGGCGAGGTTTCCGGCGCTATCTCCTTCTCTCCCCAGAGCTAGTCGCGCAAAGCAAGCCGCTAAGCCGGCGACCGGCAAGAGAGCTACAACGAAGCATGCCGAACGGAGAAAATAGCAGCAGCTCATCTGTTCACACCTTGTTTCTGCCATGTGCTTGAACGCCAAGACGTTCGCGCTTCTGTGAGATGAAAGACGTCCTTCTGCATATGTGGTTGCTCACACCGGTGCACTTGTTAGTGTATCCATTCAGTCCTGGGCTGCGGGGCATTCAGAAGTGGCTCTGTGGAGACGTCTGCATAGAGGCAGCTGTCAGAACACGCACACTCGATTGTTCACCAAAACATATGCAGACGCGTCCTTAGCCTGTAGATTTGGATGCACAGAGTTCCCTGTGTTCGCAAGAGACAAGGGAATCGCGTCTGTGCGCACAGAAGCAATAGCGGACCGTTTCCCTCGGAGTGAACGCGAAAGAGCCGTCTATATACTCGCAGACACGCGAACGTGCCTCAATGCGGTCACAGAGGCAGCAGCTTTTGCACAGATGCTCCTGGTGATTCTGGCACTTTCCAGGCACACTCCTGAAAGTCGCGCACACTGCTGTTCACTCGCTAAACGACCTCTTGGGAAACACGTCTCCGGTCGACGGACCGCTCAGATTGCTTCTCGTGTAACTGTGAACTGTGTCAGCGCAGGGAATCCGTCTCTGTTGAGCAGATGTCAATCCTGCCTCGCTTTTGCTTTGTTGCCTCTACCAAGATGATTTCCCGTTTCTCTCTTCACTGGAGCAGGCAGACACAGCCAACGCACATCAAGTGTCAAGAGACACGCTCTGCTGAGCTCAACGCTTGTGCAGATGCACATGTGCGACGAAGTCAACACACGTGCTTGTGGAGAGAAAGAAAGGGACTCCCAGGCGTGTGGAGCGACGGGGAGAAAGAGCGGGCGCTGAGGAACACAGTTTCAAACAGACTGTCTCCACACAAACAGGCACCTGTCTGCAGGTATCCTAGATCTTGATTCTTGAACTTGAGGAAACACGCGTCTGAGAAAAACTCCCAAACGCTTCCAGGAAAGACACAGGCTCTCCCACAAGCACACAAGTGTTTGCCCTCAGCTATAGATCAGGGACAAGCCTGTGAAGAGCAACCAAAGAGCTCGTCCGTCTTTCCCTCAATAGATGGGAGTAGGCGCGCTTGCGGATGTGTGCGTGTGTGTGGCCACGCGTTTGCTTAGGCTTCAGTGTGTGAAAAGGTAGGTGCTTTTCTCTAGCTGCGTGTGCGTGCACGTGGTGCTGGGTGCACATCCCTGGGTGCTCGTGGAAAGGTTTCTGCATGGTTTTCGCTGAGGAATCGTGTGTGTGCACATGGACAAAGAGAAGGCGCAGCAACCAGGTTCCAGCGCCGAAGAAGGCAAAAGGCGAGGTTTCCGGCGCTATCTCCTTCTCTCCCCAGAGCTAGTCGCGCAAAGCAAGCCGCTAAGCCGGCGACCGGCAAGAGAGCTACAACGAAGCATGCCGAACGGAGAAAATAGCAGCAGCTCATCTGTTCACACCTTGTTTCTGCCATGTGCTTGAACGCCAAGACGTTCGCGCTTCTGTGAGATGAAAGACGTCCTTCTGCATATGTGGTTGCTCACACCGGTGCACTTGTTAGTGTATCCATTCAGTCCTGGGCTGCGGGGCATTCAGAAGTGGCTCTGTGGAGACGTCTGCATAGAGGCAGCTGTCAGAACACGCACACTCGATTGTTCACCAAAACATATGCAGACGCGTCCTTAGCCTGTAGATTTGGATGCACAGAGTTCCCTGTGTTCGCAAGAGACAAGGGAATCGCGTCTGTGCGCACAGAAGCAATAGCGGACCGTTTCCCTCGGAGTGAACGCGAAAGAGCCGTCTATATACTCGCAGACACGCGAACGTGCCTCAATGCGGTCACAGAGGCAGCAGCTTTTGCACAGATGCTCCTGGTGATTCTGGCACTTTCCAGGCACACTCCTGAAAGTCGCGCACACTGCTGTTCACTCGCTAAACGACCTCTTGGGAAACACGTCTCCGGTCGACGGACCGCTCAGATTGCTTCTCGTGTAACTGTGAACTGTGTCAGCGCAGGGAATCCGTCTCTGTTGAGCAGATGTCAATCCTGCCTCGCTTTTGCTTTGTTGCCTCTACCAAGATGATTTCCCGTTTCTCTCTTCACTGGAGCAGGCAGACACAGCCAACGCACATCAAGTGTCAAGAGACACGCTCTGCTGAGCTCAACGCTTGTGCAGATGCACATGTGCGACGAAGTCAACACACGTGCTTGTGGAGAGAAAGAAAGGGACTCCCAGGCGTGTGGAGCGACGGGGAGAAAGAGCGGGCGCTGAGGAACACAGTTTCAAACAGACTGTCTCCACACAAACAGGCACCTGTCTGCAGGTATCCTAGATCTTGATTCTTGAACTTGAGGAAACACGCGTCTGAGCAAAACTCCCAAACGCTTCCAGGAAAGACACAGGCTCTCCCACAAGCACACAAGTGTTTGCCCTCAGCTATAGATCAGGGACAAGCCTGTGAAGAGCAACCAAAGAGCTCGTCCGTCTTTCCCTCAATAGATGGGAGTAGGCGCGCTTGCGGATGTGTGCGTGTGTGTGGCCACGCGTTTGCTTAGGCTTCAGTGTGTGAAAAGGTAGGTGCTTTTCTCTAGCTGCGTGTGCGTGCACGTGGTGCTGGGTGCACATCCCTGGGTGCTCGTGGAAAGGTTTCTGCATGGTTTTCGCTGAGGAATCGTGTGTGTGCACATGGACAAAGAGAAGGCGCAGCAACCAGGTTCCAGCGCCGAAGAAGGCAAAAGGCGAGGTTTCCGGCGCTATCTCCTTCTCTCCCCAGAGCTAGTCGCGCAAAGCAAGCCGCTAAGCCGGCGACCGGCAAGAGAGCTACAACGAAGCATGCCGAACGGAGAAAATAGCAGCAGCTCATCTGTTCACACCTTGTTTCTGCCATGTGCTTGAACGCCAAGACGTTCGCGCTTCTGTGAGATGAAAGACGTCCTTCTGCATATGTGGTTGCTCACACCGGTGCACTTGTTAGTGTATCCATTCAGTCCTGGGCTGCGGGGCATTCAGAAGTGGCTCTGTGGAGACGTCTGCATAGAGGCAGCTGTCAGAACACGCACACTCGATTGTTCACCAAAACATATGCAGACGCGTCCTTAGCCTGTAGATTTGGATGCACAGAGTTCCCTGTGTTCGCAAGAGACAAGGGAATCGCGTCTGTGCGCACAGAAGCAATAGCGGACCGTTTCCCTCGGAGTGAACGCGAAAGAGCCGTCTATATACTCGCAGACACGCGAACGTGCCTCAATGCGGTCACAGAGGCAGCAGCTTTTGCACAGATGCTCCTGGTGATTCTGGCACTTTCCAGGCACACTCCTGAAAGTCGCGCACACTGCTGTTCACTCGCTAAACGACCTCTTGGGAAACACGTCTCCGGTCGACGGACCGCTCAGATTGCTTCTCGTGTAACTGTGAACTGTGTCAGCGCAGGGAATCCGTCTCTGTTGAGCAGATGTCAATCCTGCCTCGCTTTTGCTTTGTTGCCTCTACCAAGATGATTTCCCGTTTCTCTCTTCACTGGAGCAGGCAGACACAGCCAACGCACATCAAGTGTCAAGAGACACGCTCTGCTGAGCTCAACGCTTGTGCAGATGCACATGTGCGACGAAGTCAACACACGTGCTTGTGGAGAGAAAGAAAGGGACTCCCAGGCGTGTGGAGCGACGGGGAGAAAGAGCGGGCGCTGAGGAACACAGTTTCAAACAGACTGTCTCCACACAAACAGGCACCTGTCTGCAGGTATCCTAGATCTTGATTCTTGAACTTGAGGAAACACGCGTCTGAGCAAAACTCCCAAACGCTTCCAGGAAAGACACAGGCTCTCCCACAAGCACACAAGTGTTTGCCCTCAGCTATAGATCAGGGACAAGCCTGTGAAGAGATGCCCTGCTATTCTTTCGCCTTATGGCATCATGTGTTTCGTTCCTCTTGGAGATCGATTGTTAAACGTCTTTCCTAGGGCGACTGTGAAGCATTTGCCAGCGGAGGAGAAGTAGCACGGAGCAGCATTCAGTACTGCCTACGAGTGTCTTTGCTACCCTACTAGCGGAGCTCCAAGAACAGGCACACATCTTCAGGTACCTTCCAAATGTGGATTCCCCTGCAGCCCCGTAGGCGGGCGTGCAGTACGCCAACCGTCAACGGACGTTTTTCCCCTCAAGCCTGTCAGGACGTTGCTCGTCCGTCTTTCCCTCAATAGATGGGAGTAGGCGCGCTTGCGGATGTGTGCGTGTGTGTGGCCACGCGTTTGCTTAGGCTTCAGTGTGTGAAAAGGTAGGTGCTTTTCTCTAGCTGCGTGTGCGTGCACGTGGTGCTGGGTGCACATCCCTGGGTGCTCGTGGAAAGGTTTCTGCATGGTTTTCGCTGAGGAATCGTGTGTGTGCACATGGACAAAGAGAAGGCGCAGCAACCAGGTTCCAGCGCCGAAGAAGGCAAAAGGCGAGGTTTCCGGCGCTATCTCCTTCTCTCCCCAGAGCTAGTCGCGCAAAGCAAGCCGCTAAGCCGGCGACCGGCAAGAGAGCTACAACGAAGCATGCCGAACGGAGAAAATAGCAGCAGCTCATCTGTTCACACCTTGTTTCTGCCATGTGCTTGAACGCCAAGACGTTCGCGCTTCTGTGAGATGAAAGACGTCCTTCTGCATATGTGGTTGCTCACACCGGTGCACTTGTTAGTGTATCCATTCAGTCCTGGGCTGCGGGGCATTCAGAAGTGGCTCTGTGGAGACGTCTGCATAGAGGCAGCTGTCAGAACACGCACACTCGATTGTTCACCAAAACATATGCAGACGCGTCCTTAGCCTGTAGATTTGGATGCACAGAGTTCCCTGTGTTCGCAAGAGACAAGGGAATCGCGTCTGTGCGCACAGAAGCAATAGCGGACCGTTTCCCTCGGAGTGAACGCGAAAGAGCCGTCTATATACTCGCAGACACGCGAACGTGCCTCAATGCGGTCACAGAGGCAGCAGCTTTTGCACAGATGCTCCTGGTGATTCTGGCACTTTCCAGGCACACTCCTGAAAGTCGCGCACACTGCTGTTCACTCGCTAAACGACCTCTTGGGAAACACGTCTCCGGTCGACGGACCGCTCAGATTGCTTCTCGTGTAACTGTGAACTGTGTCAGCGCAGGGAATCCGTCTCTGTTGAGCAGATGTCAATCCTGCCTCGCTTTTGCTTTGTTGCCTCTACCAAGATGATTTCCCGTTTCTCTCTTCACTGGAGCAGGCAGACACAGCCAACGCACATCAAGTGTCAAGAGACACGCTCTGCTGAGCTCAACGCTTGTGCAGATGCACATGTGCGACGAAGTCAACACACGTGCTTGTGGAGAGAAAGAAAGGGACTCCCAGGCGTGTGGAGCGACGGGGAGAAAGAGCGGGCGCTGAGGAACACAGTTTCAAACAGACTGTCTCCACACAAACAGGCACCTGTCTGCAGGTATCCTAGATCTTGATTCTTGAACTTGAGGAAACACGCGTCTGAGCAAAACTCCCAAACGCTTCCAGGAAAGACACAGGCTCTCCCACAAGCACACAAGTGTTTGCCCTCAGCTATAGATCAGGGACAAGCCTGTGAAGAGCAACCAAAGAGCTCGTCCGTCTTTCCCTCAATAGATGGGAGTAGGCGCGCTTGCGGATGTGTGCGTGTGTGTGGCCACGCGTTTGCTTAGGCTTCAGTGTGTGAAAAGGTAGGTGCTTTTCTCTAGCTGCGTGTGCGTGCACGTGGTGCTGGGTGCACATCCCTGGGTGCTCGTGGAAAGGTTTCTGCATGGTTTTCGCTGAGGAATCGTGTGTGTGCACATGGACAAAGAGAAGGCGCAGCAACCAGGTTCCAGCGCCGAAGAAGGCAAAAGGCGAGGTTTCCGGCGCTATCTCCTTCTCTCCCCAGAGCTAGTCGCGCAAAGCAAGCCGCTAAGCCGGCGACCGGCAAGAGAGCTACAACGAAGCATGCCGAACGGAGAAAATAGCAGCAGCTCATCTGTTCACACCTTGTTTCTGCCATGTGCTTGAACGCCAAGACGTTCGCGCTTCTGTGAGATGAAAGACGTCCTTCTGCATATGTGGTTGCTCACACCGGTGCACTTGTTAGTGTATCCATTCAGTCCTGGGCTGCGGGGCATTCAGAAGTGGCTCTGTGGAGACGTCTGCATAGAGGCAGCTGTCAGAACACGCACACTCGATTGTTCACCAAAACATATGCAGACGCGTCCTTAGCCTGTAGATTTGGATGCACAGAGTTCCCTGTGTTCGCAAGAGACAAGGGAATCGCGTCTGTGCGCACAGAAGCAATAGCGGACCGTTTCCCTCGGAGTGAACGCGAAAGAGCCGTCTATATACTCGCAGACACGCGAACGTGCCTCAATGCGGTCACAGAGGCAGCAGCTTTTGCACAGATGCTCCTGGTGATTCTGGCACTTTCCAGGCACACTCCTGAAAGTCGCGCACACTGCTGTTCACTCGCTAAACGACCTCTTGGGAAACACGTCTCCGGTCGACGGACCGCTCAGATTGCTTCTCGTGTAACTGTGAACTGTGTCAGCGCAGGGAATCCGTCTCTGTTGAGCAGATGTCAATCCTGCCTCGCTTTTGCTTTGTTGCCTCTACCAAGATGATTTCCCGTTTCTCTCTTCACTGGAGCAGGCAGACACAGCCAACGCACATCAAGTGTCAAGAGACACGCTCTGCTGAGCTCAACGCTTGTGCAGATGCACATGTGCGACGAAGTCAACACACGTGCTTGTGGAGAGAAAGAAAGGGACTCCCAGGCGTGTGGAGCGACGGGGAGAAAGAGCGGGCGCTGAGGAACACAGTTTCAAACAGACTGTCTCCACACAAACAGGCACCTGTCTGCAGGTATCCTAGATCTTGATTCTTGAACTTGAGGAAACACGCGTCTGAGCAAAACTCCCAAACGCTTCCAGGAAAGACACAGGCTCTCCCACAAGCACACAAGTGTTTGCCCTCAGCTATAGATCAGGGACAAGCCTGTGAAGAGCAACCAAAGAGCTCGTCCGTCTTTCCCTCAATAGATGGGAGTAGGCGCGCTTGCGGATGTGTGCGTGTGTGTGGCCACGCGTTTGCTTAGGCTTCAGTGTGTGAAAAGGTAGGTGCTTTTCTCTAGCTGCGTGTGCGTGCACGTGGTGCTGGGTGCACATCCCTGGGTGCTCGTGGAAAGGTTTCTGCATGGTTTTCGCTGAGGAATCGTGTGTGTGCACATGGACAAAGAGAAGGCGCAGCAACCAGGTTCCAGCGCCGAAGAAGGCAAAAGGCGAGGTTTCCGGCGCTATCTCCTTCTCTCCCCAGAGCTAGTCGCGCAAAGCAAGCCGCTAAGCCGGCGACCGGCAAGAGAGCTACAACGAAGCATGCCGAACGGAGAAAATAGCAGCAGCTCATCTGTTCACACCTTGTTTCTGCCATGTGCTTGAACGCCAAGACGTTCGCGCTTCTGTGAGATGAAAGACGTCCTTCTGCATATGTGGTTGCTCACACCGGTGCACTTGTTAGTGTATCCATTCAGTCCTGGGCTGCGGGGCATTCAGAAGTGGCTCTGTGGAGACGTCTGCATAGAGGCAGCTGTCAGAACACGCACACTCGATTGTTCACCAAAACATATGCAGACGCGTCCTTAGCCTGTAGATTTGGATGCACAGAGTTCCCTGTGTTCGCAAGAGACAAGGGAATCGCGTCTGTGCGCACAGAAGCAATAGCGGACCGTTTCCCTCGGAGTGAACGCGAAAGAGCCGTCTATATACTCGCAGACACGCGAACGTGCCTCAATGCGGTCACAGAGGCAGCAGCTTTTGCACAGATGCTCCTGGTGATTCTGGCACTTTCCAGGCACACTCCTGAAAGTCGCGCACACTGCTGTTCACTCGCTAAACGACCTCTTGGGAAACACGTCTCCGGTCGACGGACCGCTCAGATTGCTTCTCGTGTAACTGTGAACTGTGTCAGCGCAGGGAATCCGTCTCTGTTGAGCAGATGTCAATCCTGCCTCGCTTTTGCTTTGTTGCCTCTACCAAGATGATTTCCCGTTTCTCTCTTCACTGGAGCAGGCAGACACAGCCAACGCACATCAAGTGTCAAGAGACACGCTCTGCTGAGCTCAACGCTTGTGCAGATGCACATGTGCGACGAAGTCAACACACGTGCTTGTGGAGAGAAAGAAAGGGACTCCCAGGCGTGTGGAGCGACGGGGAGAAAGAGCGGGCGCTGAGGAACACAGTTTCAAACAGACTGTCTCCACACAAACAGGCACCTGTCTGCAGGTATCCTAGATCTTGATTCTTGAACTTGAGGAAACACGCGTCTGAGCAAAACTCCCAAACGCTTCCAGGAAAGACACAGGCTCTCCCACAAGCACACAAGTGTTTGCCCTCAGCTATAGATCAGGGACAAGCCTGTGAAGAGCAACCAAAGAGCTCGTCCGTCTTTCCCTCAATAGATGGGAGTAGGCGCGCTTGCGGATGTGTGCGTGTGTGTGGCCACGCGTTTGCTTAGGCTTCAGTGTGTGAAAAGGTAGGTGCTTTTCTCTAGCTGCGTGTGCGTGCACGTGGTGCTGGGTGCACATCCCTGGGTGCTCGTGGAAAGGTTTCTGCATGGTTTTCGCTGAGGAATCGTGTGTGTGCACATGGACAAAGAGAAGGCGCAGCAACCAGGTTCCAGCGCCGAAGAAGGCAAAAGGCGAGGTTTCCGGCGCTATCTCCTTCTCTCCCCAGAGCTAGTCGCGCAAAGCAAGCCGCTAAGCCGGCGACCGGCAAGAGAGCTACAACGAAGCATGCCGAACGGAGAAAATAGCAGCAGCTCATCTGTTCACACCTTGTTTCTGCCATGTGCTTGAACGCCAAGACGTTCGCGCTTCTGTGAGATGAAAGACGTCCTTCTGCATATGTGGTTGCTCACACCGGTGCACTTGTTAGTGTATCCATTCAGTCCTGGGCTGCGGGGCATTCAGAAGTGGCTCTGTGGAGACGTCTGCATAGAGGCAGCTGTCAGAACACGCACACTCGATTGTTCACCAAAACATATGCAGACGCGTCCTTAGCCTGTAGATTTGGATGCACAGAGTTCCCTGTGTTCGCAAGAGACAAGGGAATCGCGTCTGTGCGCACAGAAGCAATAGCGGACCGTTTCCCTCGGAGTGAACGCGAAAGAGCCGTCTATATACTCGCAGACACGCGAACGTGCCTCAATGCGGTCACAGAGGCAGCAGCTTTTGCACAGATGCTCCTGGTGATTCTGGCACTTTCCAGGCACACTCCTGAAAGTCGCGCACACTGCTGTTCACTCGCTAAACGACCTCTTGGGAAACACGTCTCCGGTCGACGGACCGCTCAGATTGCTTCTCGTGTAACTGTGAACTGTGTCAGCGCAGGGAATCCGTCTCTGTTGAGCAGATGTCAATCCTGCCTCGCTTTTGCTTTGTTGCCTCTACCAAGATGATTTCCCGTTTCTCTCTTCACTGGAGCAGGCAGACACAGCCAACGCACATCAAGTGTCAAGAGACACGCTCTGCTGAGCTCAACGCTTGTGCAGATGCACATGTGCGACGAAGTCAACACACGTGCTTGTGGAGAGAAAGAAAGGGACTCCCAGGCGTGTGGAGCGACGGGGAGAAAGAGCGGGCGCTGAGGAACACAGTTTCAAACAGACTGTCTCCACACAAACAGGCACCTGTCTGCAGGTATCCTAGATCTTGATTCTTGAACTTGAGGAAACACGCGTCTGAGCAAAACTCCCAAACGCTTCCAGGAAAGACACAGGCTCTCCCACAAGCACACAAGTGTTTGCCCTCAGCTATAGATCAGGGACAAGCCTGTGAAGAGATGCCCTGCTATTCTTTCGCCTTATGGCATCATGTGTTTCGTTCCTCTTGGAGATCGATTGTTAAACGTCTTTCCTAGGGCGACTGTGAAGCATTTGCCAGCGGAGGAGAAGTAGCACGGAGCAGCATTCAGTACTGCCTACGAGTGTCTTTGCTACCCTACTAGCGGAGCTCCAAGAACAGGCACACATCTTCAGGTACCTTCCAAATGTGGATTCCCCTGCAGCCCCGTAGGCGGGCGTGCAGTACGCCAACCGTCAACGGACGTTTTTCCCCTCAAGCCTGTCAGGACGTTGCTCGTCCGTCTTTCCCTCAATAGATGGGAGTAGGCGCGCTTGCGGATGTGTGCGTGTGTGTGGCCACGCGTTTGCTTAGGCTTCAGTGTGTGAAAAGGTAGGTGCTTTTCTCTAGCTGCGTGTGCGTGCACGTGGTGCTGGGTGCACATCCCTGGGTGCTCGTGGAAAGGTTTCTGCATGGTTTTCGCTGAGGAATCGTGTGTGTGCACATGGACAAAGAGAAGGCGCAGCAACCAGGTTCCAGCGCCGAAGAAGGCAAAAGGCGAGGTTTCCGGCGCTATCTCCTTCTCTCCCCAGAGCTAGTCGCGCAAAGCAAGCCGCTAAGCCGGCGACCGGCAAGAGAGCTACAACGAAGCATGCCGAACGGAGAAAATAGCAGCAGCTCATCTGTTCACACCTTGTTTCTGCCATGTGCTTGAACGCCAAGACGTTCGCGCTTCTGTGAGATGAAAGACGTCCTTCTGCATATGTGGTTGCTCACACCGGTGCACTTGTTAGTGTATCCATTCAGTCCTGGGCTGCGGGGCATTCAGAAGTGGCTCTGTGGAGACGTCTGCATAGAGGCAGCTGTCAGAACACGCACACTCGATTGTTCACCAAAACATATGCAGACGCGTCCTTAGCCTGTAGATTTGGATGCACAGAGTTCCCTGTGTTCGCAAGAGACAAGGGAATCGCGTCTGTGCGCACAGAAGCAATAGCGGACCGTTTCCCTCGGAGTGAACGCGAAAGAGCCGTCTATATACTCGCAGACACGCGAACGTGCCTCAATGCGGTCACAGAGGCAGCAGCTTTTGCACAGATGCTCCTGGTGATTCTGGCACTTTCCAGGCACACTCCTGAAAGTCGCGCACACTGCTGTTCACTCGCTAAACGACCTCTTGGGAAACACGTCTCCGGTCGACGGACCGCTCAGATTGCTTCTCGTGTAACTGTGAACTGTGTCAGCGCAGGGAATCCGTCTCTGTTGAGCAGATGTCAATCCTGCCTCGCTTTTGCTTTGTTGCCTCTACCAAGATGATTTCCCGTTTCTCTCTTCACTGGAGCAGGCAGACACAGCCAACGCACATCAAGTGTCAAGAGACACGCTCTGCTGAGCTCAACGCTTGTGCAGATGCACATGTGCGACGAAGTCAACACACGTGCTTGTGGAGAGAAAGAAAGGGACTCCCAGGCGTGTGGAGCGACGGGGAGAAAGAGCGGGCGCTGAGGAACACAGTTTCAAACAGACTGTCTCCACACAAACAGGCACCTGTCTGCAGGTATCCTAGATCTTGATTCTTGAACTTGAGGAAACACGCGTCTGAGCAAAACTCCCAAACGCTTCCAGGAAAGACACAGGCTCTCCCACAAGCACACAAGTGTTTGCCCTCAGCTATAGATCAGGGACAAGCCTGTGAAGAGATGCCCTGCTATTCTTTCGCCTTATGGCATCATGTGTTTCGTTCCTCTTGGAGATCGATTGTTAAACGTCTTTCCTAGGGCGACTGTGAAGCATTTGCCAGCGGAGGAGAAGTAGCACGGAGCAGCATTCAGTACTGCCTACGAGTGTCTTTGCTACCCTACTAGCGGAGCTCCAAGAACAGGCACACATCTTCAGGTACCTTCCAAATGTGGATTCCCCTGCAGCCCCGTAGGCGGGCGTGCAGTACGCCAACCGTCAACGGACGTTTTTCCCCTCAAGCCTGTCAGGACGTTGCTCGTCCGTCTTTCCCTCAATAGATGGGAGTAGGCGCGCTTGCGGATGTGTGCGTGTGTGTGGCCACGCGTTTGCTTAGGCTTCAGTGTGTGAAAAGGTAGGTGCTTTTCTCTAGCTGCGTGTGCGTGCACGTGGTGCTGGGTGCACATCCCTGGGTGCTCGTGGAAAGGTTTCTGCATGGTTTTCGCTGAGGAATCGTGTGTGTGCACATGGACAAAGAGAAGGCGCAGCAACCAGGTTCCAGCGCCGAAGAAGGCAAAAGGCGAGGTTTCCGGCGCTATCTCCTTCTCTCCCCAGAGCTAGTCGCGCAAAGCAAGCCGCTAAGCCGGCGACCGGCAAGAGAGCTACAACGAAGCATGCCGAACGGAGAAAATAGCAGCAGCTCATCTGTTCACACCTTGTTTCTGCCATGTGCTTGAACGCCAAGACGTTCGCGCTTCTGTGAGATGAAAGACGTCCTTCTGCATATGTGGTTGCTCACACCGGTGCACTTGTTAGTGTATCCATTCAGTCCTGGGCTGCGGGGCATTCAGAAGTGGCTCTGTGGAGACGTCTGCATAGAGGCAGCTGTCAGAACACGCACACTCGATTGTTCACCAAAACATATGCAGACGCGTCCTTAGCCTGTAGATTTGGATGCACAGAGTTCCCTGTGTTCGCAAGAGACAAGGGAATCGCGTCTGTGCGCACAGAAGCAATAGCGGACCGTTTCCCTCGGAGTGAACGCGAAAGAGCCGTCTATATACTCGCAGACACGCGAACGTGCCTCAATGCGGTCACAGAGGCAGCAGCTTTTGCACAGATGCTCCTGGTGATTCTGGCACTTTCCAGGCACACTCCTGAAAGTCGCGCACACTGCTGTTCACTCGCTAAACGACCTCTTGGGAAACACGTCTCCGGTCGACGGACCGCTCAGATTGCTTCTCGTGTAACTGTGAACTGTGTCAGCGCAGGGAATCCGTCTCTGTTGAGCAGATGTCAATCCTGCCTCGCTTTTGCTTTGTTGCCTCTACCAAGATGATTTCCCGTTTCTCTCTTCACTGGAGCAGGCAGACACAGCCAACGCACATCAAGTGTCAAGAGACACGCTCTGCTGAGCTCAACGCTTGTGCAGATGCACATGTGCGACGAAGTCAACACACGTGCTTGTGGAGAGAAAGAAAGGGACTCCCAGGCGTGTGGAGCGACGGGGAGAAAGAGCGGGCGCTGAGGAACACAGTTTCAAACAGACTGTCTCCACACAAACAGGCACCTGTCTGCAGGTATCCTAGATCTTGATTCTTGAACTTGAGGAAACACGCGTCTGAGCAAAACTCCCAAACGCTTCCAGGAAAGACACAGGCTCTCCCACAAGCACACAAGTGTTTGCCCTCAGCTATAGATCAGGGACAAGCCTGTGAAGAGCAACCAAAGAGCTCGTCCGTCTTTCCCTCAATAGATGGGAGTAGGCGCGCTTGCGGATGTGTGCGTGTGTGTGGCCACGCGTTTGCTTAGGCTTCAGTGTGTGAAAAGGTAGGTGCTTTTCTCTAGCTGCGTGTGCGTGCACGTGGTGCTGGGTGCACATCCCTGGGTGCTCGTGGAAAGGTTTCTGCATGGTTTTCGCTGAGGAATCGTGTGTGTGCACATGGACAAAGAGAAGGCGCAGCAACCAGGTTCCAGCGCCGAAGAAGGCAAAAGGCGAGGTTTCCGGCGCTATCTCCTTCTCTCCCCAGAGCTAGTCGCGCAAAGCAAGCCGCTAAGCCGGCGACCGGCAAGAGAGCTACAACGAAGCATGCCGAACGGAGAAAATAGCAGCAGCTCATCTGTTCACACCTTGTTTCTGCCATGTGCTTGAACGCCAAGACGTTCGCGCTTCTGTGAGATGAAAGACGTCCTTCTGCATATGTGGTTGCTCACACCGGTGCACTTGTTAGTGTATCCATTCAGTCCTGGGCTGCGGGGCATTCAGAAGTGGCTCTGTGGAGACGTCTGCATAGAGGCAGCTGTCAGAACACGCACACTCGATTGTTCACCAAAACATATGCAGACGCGTCCTTAGCCTGTAGATTTGGATGCACAGAGTTCCCTGTGTTCGCAAGAGACAAGGGAATCGCGTCTGTGCGCACAGAAGCAATAGCGGACCGTTTCCCTCGGAGTGAACGCGAAAGAGCCGTCTATATACTCGCAGACACGCGAACGTGCCTCAATGCGGTCACAGAGGCAGCAGCTTTTGCACAGATGCTCCTGGTGATTCTGGCACTTTCCAGGCACACTCCTGAAAGTCGCGCACACTGCTGTTCACTCGCTAAACGACCTCTTGGGAAACACGTCTCCGGTCGACGGACCGCTCAGATTGCTTCTCGTGTAACTGTGAACTGTGTCAGCGCAGGGAATCCGTCTCTGTTGAGCAGATGTCAATCCTGCCTCGCTTTTGCTTTGTTGCCTCTACCAAGATGATTTCCCGTTTCTCTCTTCACTGGAGCAGGCAGACACAGCCAACGCACATCAAGTGTCAAGAGACACGCTCTGCTGAGCTCAACGCTTGTGCAGATGCACATGTGCGACGAAGTCAACACACGTGCTTGTGGAGAGAAAGAAAGGGACTCCCAGGCGTGTGGAGCGACGGGGAGAAAGAGCGGGCGCTGAGGAACACAGTTTCAAACAGACTGTCTCCACACAAACAGGCACCTGTCTGCAGGTATCCTAGATCTTGATTCTTGAACTTGAGGAAACACGCGTCTGAGCAAAACTCCCAAACGCTTCCAGGAAAGACACAGGCTCTCCCACAAGCACACAAGTGTTTGCCCTCAGCTATAGATCAGGGACAAGCCTGTGAAGAGCAACCAAAGAGCTCGTCCGTCTTTCCCTCAATAGATGGGAGTAGGCGCGCTTGCGGATGTGTGCGTGTGTGTGGCCACGCGTTTGCTTAGGCTTCAGTGTGTGAAAAGGTAGGTGCTTTTCTCTAGCTGCGTGTGCGTGCACGTGGTGCTGGGTGCACATCCCTGGGTGCTCGTGGAAAGGTTTCTGCATGGTTTTCGCTGAGGAATCGTGTGTGTGCACATGGACAAAGAGAAGGCGCAGCAACCAGGTTCCAGCGCCGAAGAAGGCAAAAGGCGAGGTTTCCGGCGCTATCTCCTTCTCTCCCCAGAGCTAGTCGCGCAAAGCAAGCCGCTAAGCCGGCGACCGGCAAGAGAGCTACAACGAAGCATGCCGAACGGAGAAAATAGCAGCAGCTCATCTGTTCACACCTTGTTTCTGCCATGTGCTTGAACGCCAAGACGTTCGCGCTTCTGTGAGATGAAAGACGTCCTTCTGCATATGTGGTTGCTCACACCGGTGCACTTGTTAGTGTATCCATTCAGTCCTGGGCTGCGGGGCATTCAGAAGTGGCTCTGTGGAGACGTCTGCATAGAGGCAGCTGTCAGAACACGCACACTCGATTGTTCACCAAAACATATGCAGACGCGTCCTTAGCCTGTAGATTTGGATGCACAGAGTTCCCTGTGTTCGCAAGAGACAAGGGAATCGCGTCTGTGCGCACAGAAGCAATAGCGGACCGTTTCCCTCGGAGTGAACGCGAAAGAGCCGTCTATATACTCGCAGACACGCGAACGTGCCTCAATGCGGTCACAGAGGCAGCAGCTTTTGCACAGATGCTCCTGGTGATTCTGGCACTTTCCAGGCACACTCCTGAAAGTCGCGCACACTGCTGTTCACTCGCTAAACGACCTCTTGGGAAACACGTCTCCGGTCGACGGACCGCTCAGATTGCTTCTCGTGTAACTGTGAACTGTGTCAGCGCAGGGAATCCGTCTCTGTTGAGCAGATGTCAATCCTGCCTCGCTTTTGCTTTGTTGCCTCTACCAAGATGATTTCCCGTTTCTCTCTTCACTGGAGCAGGCAGACACAGCCAACGCACATCAAGTGTCAAGAGACACGCTCTGCTGAGCTCAACGCTTGTGCAGATGCACATGTGCGACGAAGTCAACACACGTGCTTGTGGAGAGAAAGAAAGGGACTCCCAGGCGTGTGGAGCGACGGGGAGAAAGAGCGGGCGCTGAGGAACACAGTTTCAAACAGACTGTCTCCACACAAACAGGCACCTGTCTGCAGGTATCCTAGATCTTGATTCTTGAACTTGAGGAAACACGCGTCTGAGCAAAACTCCCAAACGCTTCCAGGAAAGACACAGGCTCTCCCACAAGCACACAAGTGTTTGCCCTCAGCTATAGATCAGGGACAAGCCTGTGAAGAGCAACCAAAGAGCTCGTCCGTCTTTCCCTCAATAGATGGGAGTAGGCGCGCTTGCGGATGTGTGCGTGTGTGTGGCCACGCGTTTGCTTAGGCTTCAGTGTGTGAAAAGGTAGGTGCTTTTCTCTAGCTGCGTGTGCGTGCACGTGGTGCTGGGTGCACATCCCTGGGTGCTCGTGGAAAGGTTTCTGCATGGTTTTCGCTGAGGAATCGTGTGTGTGCACATGGACAAAGAGAAGGCGCAGCAACCAGGTTCCAGCGCCGAAGAAGGCAAAAGGCGAGGTTTCCGGCGCTATCTCCTTCTCTCCCCAGAGCTAGTCGCGCAAAGCAAGCCGCTAAGCCGGCGACCGGCAAGAGAGCTACAACGAAGCATGCCGAACGGAGAAAATAGCAGCAGCTCATCTGTTCACACCTTGTTTCTGCCATGTGCTTGAACGCCAAGACGTTCGCGCTTCTGTGAGATGAAAGACGTCCTTCTGCATATGTGGTTGCTCACACCGGTGCACTTGTTAGTGTATCCATTCAGTCCTGGGCTGCGGGGCATTCAGAAGTGGCTCTGTGGAGACGTCTGCATAGAGGCAGCTGTCAGAACACGCACACTCGATTGTTCACCAAAACATATGCAGACGCGTCCTTAGCCTGTAGATTTGGATGCACAGAGTTCCCTGTGTTCGCAAGAGACAAGGGAATCGCGTCTGTGCGCACAGAAGCAATAGCGGACCGTTTCCCTCGGAGTGAACGCGAAAGAGCCGTCTATATACTCGCAGACACGCGAACGTGCCTCAATGCGGTCACAGAGGCAGCAGCTTTTGCACAGATGCTCCTGGTGATTCTGGCACTTTCCAGGCACACTCCTGAAAGTCGCGCACACTGCTGTTCACTCGCTAAACGACCTCTTGGGAAACACGTCTCCGGTCGACGGACCGCTCAGATTGCTTCTCGTGTAACTGTGAACTGTGTCAGCGCAGGGAATCCGTCTCTGTTGAGCAGATGTCAATCCTGCCTCGCTTTTGCTTTGTTGCCTCTACCAAGATGATTTCCCGTTTCTCTCTTCACTGGAGCAGGCAGACACAGCCAACGCACATCAAGTGTCAAGAGACACGCTCTGCTGAGCTCAACGCTTGTGCAGATGCACATGTGCGACGAAGTCAACACACGTGCTTGTGGAGAGAAAGAAAGGGACTCCCAGGCGTGTGGAGCGACGGGGAGAAAGAGCGGGCGCTGAGGAACACAGTTTCAAACAGACTGTCTCCACACAAACAGGCACCTGTCTGCAGGTATCCTAGATCTTGATTCTTGAACTTGAGGAAACACGCGTCTGAGCAAAACTCCCAAACGCTTCCAGGAAAGACACAGGCTCTCCCACAAGCACACAAGTGTTTGCCCTCAGCTATAGATCAGGGACAAGCCTGTGAAGAGCAACCAAAGAGCTCGTCCGTCTTTCCCTCAATAGATGGGAGTAGGCGCGCTTGCGGATGTGTGCGTGTGTGTGGCCACGCGTTTGCTTAGGCTTCAGTGTGTGAAAAGGTAGGTGCTTTTCTCTAGCTGCGTGTGCGTGCACGTGGTGCTGGGTGCACATCCCTGGGTGCTCGTGGAAAGGTTTCTGCATGGTTTTCGCTGAGGAATCGTGTGTGTGCACATGGACAAAGAGAAGGCGCAGCAACCAGGTTCCAGCGCCGAAGAAGGCAAAAGGCGAGGTTTCCGGCGCTATCTCCTTCTCTCCCCAGAGCTAGTCGCGCAAAGCAAGCCGCTAAGCCGGCGACCGGCAAGAGAGCTACAACGAAGCATGCCGAACGGAGAAAATAGCAGCAGCTCATCTGTTCACACCTTGTTTCTGCCATGTGCTTGAACGCCAAGACGTTCGCGCTTCTGTGAGATGAAAGACGTCCTTCTGCATATGTGGTTGCTCACACCGGTGCACTTGTTAGTGTATCCATTCAGTCCTGGGCTGCGGGGCATTCAGAAGTGGCTCTGTGGAGACGTCTGCATAGAGGCAGCTGTCAGAACACGCACACTCGATTGTTCACCAAAACATATGCAGACGCGTCCTTAGACTGTAGATTTGGATGCACAGAGTTCCCTGTGTTCGCAAGAGACAAGGGAATCGCGTCTGTGCGCACAGAAGCAATAGCGGACCGTTTCCCTCGGAGTGAACGCGAAAGAGCCGTCTATATACTCGCAGACACGCGAACGTGCCTCAATGCGGTCACAGAGGCAGCAGCTTTTGCACAGATGCTCCTGGTGATTCTGGCACTTTCCAGGCACACTCCTGAAAGTCGCGCACACTGCTGTTCACTCGCTAAACGACCTCTTGGGAAACACGTCTCCGGTCGACGGACCGCTCAGATTGCTTCTCGTGTAACTGTGAACTGTGTCAGCGCAGGGAATCCGTCTCTGTTGAGCAGATGTCAATCCTGCCTCGCTTTTGCTTTGTTGCCTCTACCAAGATGATTTCCCGTTTCTCTCTTCACTGGAGCAGGCAGACACAGCCAACGCACATCAAGTGTCAAGAGACACGCTCTGCTGAGCTCAACGCTTGTGCAGATGCACATGTGCGACGAAGTCAACACACGTGCTTGTGGAGAGAAAGAAAGGGACTCCCAGGCGTGTGGAGCGACGGGGAGAAAGAGCGGGCGCTGAGGAACACAGTTTCAAACAGACTGTCTCCACACAAACAGGCACCTGTCTGCAGGTATCCTAGATCTTGATTCTTGAACTTGAGGAAACACGCGTCTGAGCAAAACTCCCAAACGCTTCCAGGAAAGACACAGGCTCTCCCACAAGCACACAAGTGTTTGCCCTCAGCTATAGATCAGGGACAAGCCTGTGAAGAGATGCCCTGCTATTCTTTCGCCTTATGGCATCATGTGTTTCGTTCCTCTTGGAGATCGATTGTTAAACGTCTTTCCTAGGGCGACTGTGAAGCATTTGCCAGCGGAGGAGAAGTAGCACGGAGCAGCATTCAGTACTGCCTACGAGTGTCTTTGCTACCCTACTAGCGGAGCTCCAAGAACAGGCACACATCTTCAGGTACCTTCCAAATGTGGATTCCCCTGCAGCCCCGTAGGCGGGCGTGCAGTACGCCAACCGTCAACGGACGTTTTTCCCCTCAAGCCTGTCAGGACGTTGCTCGTCCGTCTTTCCCTCAATAGATGGGAGTAGGCGCGCTTGCGGATGTGTGCGTGTGTGTGGCCACGCGTTTGCTTAGGCTTCAGTGTGTGAAAAGGTAGGTGCTTTTCTCTAGCTGCGTGTGCGTGCACGTGGTGCTGGGTGCACATCCCTGGGTGCTCGTGGAAAGGTTTCTGCATGGTTTTCGCTGAGGAATCGTGTGTGTGCACATGGACAAAGAGAAGGCGCAGCAACCAGGTTCCAGCGCCGAAGAAGGCAAAAGGCGAGGTTTCCGGCGCTATCTCCTTCTCTCCCCAGAGCTAGTCGCGCAAAGCAAGCCGCTAAGCCGGCGACCGGCAAGAGAGCTACAACGAAGCATGCCGAACGGAGAAAATAGCAGCAGCTCATCTGTTCACACCTTGTTTCTGCCATGTGCTTGAACGCCAAGACGTTCGCGCTTCTGTGAGATGAAAGACGTCCTTCTGCATATGTGGTTGCTCACACCGGTGCACTTGTTAGTGTATCCATTCAGTCCTGGGCTGCGGGGCATTCAGAAGTGGCTCTGTGGAGACGTCTGCATAGAGGCAGCTGTCAGAACACGCACACTCGATTGTTCACCAAAACATATGCAGACGCGTCCTTAGCCTGTAGATTTGGATGCACAGAGTTCCCTGTGTTCGCAAGAGACAAGGGAATCGCGTCTGTGCGCACAGAAGCAATAGCGGACCGTTTCCCTCGGAGTGAACGCGAAAGAGCCGTCTATATACTCGCAGACACGCGAACGTGCCTCAATGCGGTCACAGAGGCAGCAGCTTTTGCACAGATGCTCCTGGTGATTCTGGCACTTTCCAGGCACACTCCTGAAAGTCGCGCACACTGCTGTTCACTCGCTAAACGACCTCTTGGGAAACACGTCTCCGGTCGACGGACCGCTCAGATTGCTTCTCGTGTAACTGTGAACTGTGTCAGCGCAGGGAATCCGTCTCTGTTGAGCAGATGTCAATCCTGCCTCGCTTTTGCTTTGTTGCCTCTACCAAGATGATTTCCCGTTTCTCTCTTCACTGGAGCAGGCAGACACAGCCAACGCACATCAAGTGTCAAGAGACACGCTCTGCTGAGCTCAACGCTTGTGCAGATGCACATGTGCGACGAAGTCAACACACGTGCTTGTGGAGAGAAAGAAAGGGACTCCCAGGCGTGTGGAGCGACGGGGAGAAAGAGCGGGCGCTGAGGAACACAGTTTCAAACAGACTGTCTCCACACAAACAGGCACCTGTCTGCAGGTATCCTAGATCTTGATTCTTGAACTTGAGGAAACACGCGTCTGAGCAAAACTCCCAAACGCTTCCAGGAAAGACACAGGCTCTCCCACAAGCACACAAGTGTTTGCCCTCAGCTATAGATCAGGGACAAGCCTGTGAAGAGATGCCCTGCTATTCTTTCGCCTTATGGCATCATGTGTTTCGTTCCTCTTGGAGATCGATTGTTAAACGTCTTTCCTAGGGCGACTGTGAAGCATTTGCCAGCGGAGGAGAAGTAGCACGGAGCAGCATTCAGTACTGCCTACGAGTGTCTTTGCTACCCTACTAGCGGAGCTCCAAGAACAGGCACACATCTTCAGGTACCTTCCAAATGTGGATTCCCCTGCAGCCCCGTAGGCGGGCGTGCAGTACGCCAACCGTCAACGGACGTTTTTCCCCTCAAGCCTGTCAGGACGTTGCTCGTCCGTCTTTCCCTCAATAGATGGGAGTAGGCGCGCTTGCGGATGTGTGCGTGTGTGTGGCCACGCGTTTGCTTAGGCTTCAGTGTGTGAAAAGGTAGGTGCTTTTCTCTAGCTGCGTGTGCGTGCACGTGGTGCTGGGTGCACATCCCTGGGTGCTCGTGGAAAGGTTTCTGCATGGTTTTCGCTGAGGAATCGTGTGTGTGCACATGGACAAAGAGAAGGCGCAGCAACCAGGTTCCAGCGCCGAAGAAGGCAAAAGGCGAGGTTTCCGGCGCTATCTCCTTCTCTCCCCAGAGCTAGTCGCGCAAAGCAAGCCGCTAAGCCGGCGACCGGCAAGAGAGCTACAACGAAGCATGCCGAACGGAGAAAATAGCAGCAGCTCATCTGTTCACACCTTGTTTCTGCCATGTGCTTGAACGCCAAGACGTTCGCGCTTCTGTGAGATGAAAGACGTCCTTCTGCATATGTGGTTGCTCACACCGGTGCACTTGTTAGTGTATCCATTCAGTCCTGGGCTGCGGGGCATTCAGAAGTGGCTCTGTGGAGACGTCTGCATAGAGGCAGCTGTCAGAACACGCACACTCGATTGTTCACCAAAACATATGCAGACGCGTCCTTAGACTGTAGATTTGGATGCACAGAGTTCCCTGTGTTCGCAAGAGACAAGGGAATCGCGTCTGTGCGCACAGAAGCAATAGCGGACCGTTTCCCTCGGAGTGAACGCGAAAGAGCCGTCTATATACTCGCAGACACGCGAACGTGCCTCAATGCGGTCACAGAGGCAGCAGCTTTTGCACAGATGCTCCTGGTGATTCTGGCACTTTCCAGGCACACTCCTGAAAGTCGCGCACACTGCTGTTCACTCGCTAAACGACCTCTTGGGAAACACGTCTCCGGTCGACGGACCGCTCAGATTGCTTCTCGTGTAACTGTGAACTGTGTCAGCGCAGGGAATCCGTCTCTGTTGAGCAGATGTCAATCCTGCCTCGCTTTTGCTTTGTTGCCTCTACCAAGATGATTTCCCGTTTCTCTCTTCACTGGAGCAGGCAGACACAGCCAACGCACATCAAGTGTCAAGAGACACGCTCTGCTGAGCTCAACGCTTGTGCAGATGCACATGTGCGACGAAGTCAACACACGTGCTTGTGGAGAGAAAGAAAGGGACTCCCAGGCGTGTGGAGCGACGGGGAGAAAGAGCGGGCGCTGAGGAACACAGTTTCAAACAGACTGTCTCCACACAAACAGGCACCTGTCTGCAGGTATCCTAGATCTTGATTCTTGAACTTGAGGAAACACGCGTCTGAGCAAAACTCCCAAACGCTTCCAGGAAAGACACAGGCTCTCCCACAAGCACACAAGTGTTTGCCCTCAGCTATAGATCAGGGACAAGCCTGTGAAGAGATGCCCTGCTATTCTTTCGCCTTATGGCATCATGTGTTTCGTTCCTCTTGGAGATCGATTGTTAAACGTCTTTCCTAGGGCGACTGTGAAGCATTTGCCAGCGGAGGAGAAGTAGCACGGAGCAGCATTCAGTACTGCCTACGAGTGTCTTTGCTACCCTACTAGCGGAGCTCCAAGAACAGGCACACATCTTCAGGTACCTTCCAAATGTGGATTCCCCTGCAGCCCCGTAGGCGGGCGTGCAGTACGCCAACCGTCAACGGACGTTTTTCCCCTCAAGCCTGTCAGGACGTTGCTCGTCCGTCTTTCCCTCAATAGATGGGAGTAGGCGCGCTTGCGGATGTGTGCGTGTGTGTGGCCACGCGTTTGCTTAGGCTTCAGTGTGTGAAAAGGTAGGTGCTTTTCTCTAGCTGCGTGTGCGTGCACGTGGTGCTGGGTGCACATCCCTGGGTGCTCGTGGAAAGGTTTCTGCATGGTTTTCGCTGAGGAATCGTGTGTGTGCACATGGACAAAGAGAAGGCGCAGCAACCAGGTTCCAGCGCCGAAGAAGGCAAAAGGCGAGGTTTCCGGCGCTATCTCCTTCTCTCCCCAGAGCTAGTCGCGCAAAGCAAGCCGCTAAGCCGGCGACCGGCAAGAGAGCTACAACGAAGCATGCCGAACGGAGAAAATAGCAGCAGCTCATCTGTTCACACCTTGTTTCTGCCATGTGCTTGAACGCCAAGACGTTCGCGCTTCTGTGAGATGAAAGACGTCCTTCTGCATATGTGGTTGCTCACACCGGTGCACTTGTTAGTGTATCCATTCAGTCCTGGGCTGCGGGGCATTCAGAAGTGGCTCTGTGGAGACGTCTGCATAGAGGCAGCTGTCAGAACACGCACACTCGATTGTTCACCAAAACATATGCAGACGCGTCCTTAGCCTGTAGATTTGGATGCACAGAGTTCCCTGTGTTCGCAAGAGACAAGGGAATCGCGTCTGTGCGCACAGAAGCAATAGCGGACCGTTTCCCTCGGAGTGAACGCGAAAGAGCCGTCTATATACTCGCAGACACGCGAACGTGCCTCAATGCGGTCACAGAGGCAGCAGCTTTTGCACAGATGCTCCTGGTGATTCTGGCACTTTCCAGGCACACTCCTGAAAGTCGCGCACACTGCTGTTCACTCGCTAAACGACCTCTTGGGAAACACGTCTCCGGTCGACGGACCGCTCAGATTGCTTCTCGTGTAACTGTGAACTGTGTCAGCGCAGGGAATCCGTCTCTGTTGAGCAGATGTCAATCCTGCCTCGCTTTTGCTTTGTTGCCTCTACCAAGATGATTTCCCGTTTCTCTCTTCACTGGAGCAGGCAGACACAGCCAACGCACATCAAGTGTCAAGAGACACGCTCTGCTGAGCTCAACGCTTGTGCAGATGCACATGTGCGACGAAGTCAACACACGTGCTTGTGGAGAGAAAGAAAGGGACTCCCAGGCGTGTGGAGCGACGGGGAGAAAGAGCGGGCGCTGAGGAACACAGTTTCAAACAGACTGTCTCCACACAAACAGGCACCTGTCTGCAGGTATCCTAGATCTTGATTCTTGAACTTGAGGAAACACGCGTCTGAGCAAAACTCCCAAACGCTTCCAGGAAAGACACAGGCTCTCCCACAAGCACACAAGTGTTTGCCCTCAGCTATAGATCAGGGACAAGCCTGTGAAGAGATGCCCTGCTATTCTTTCGCCTTATGGCATCATGTGTTTCGTTCCTCTTGGAGATCGATTGTTAAACGTCTTTCCTAGGGCGACTGTGAAGCATTTGCCAGCGGAGGAGAAGTAGCACGGAGCAGCATTCAGTACTGCCTACGAGTGTCTTTGCTACCCTACTAGCGGAGCTCCAAGAACAGGCACACATCTTCAGGTACCTTCCAAATGTGGATTCCCCTGCAGCCCCGTAGGCGGGCGTGCAGTACGCCAACCGTCAACGGACGTTTTTCCCCTCAAGCCTGTCAGGACGTTGCTCGTCCGTCTTTCCCTCAATAGATGGGAGTAGGCGCGCTTGCGGATGTGTGCGTGTGTGTGGCCACGCGTTTGCTTAGGCTTCAGTGTGTGAAAAGGTAGGTGCTTTTCTCTAGCTGCGTGTGCGTGCACGTGGTGCTGGGTGCACATCCCTGGGTGCTCGTGGAAAGGTTTCTGCATGGTTTTCGCTGAGGAATCGTGTGTGTGCACATGGACAAAGAGAAGGCGCAGCAACCAGGTTCCAGCGCCGAAGAAGGCAAAAGGCGAGGTTTCCGGCGCTATCTCCTTCTCTCCCCAGAGCTAGTCGCGCAAAGCAAGCCGCTAAGCCGGCGACCGGCAAGAGAGCTACAACGAAGCATGCCGAACGGAGAAAATAGCAGCAGCTCATCTGTTCACACCTTGTTTCTGCCATGTGCTTGAACGCCAAGACGTTCGCGCTTCTGTGAGATGAAAGACGTCCTTCTGCATATGTGGTTGCTCACACCGGTGCACTTGTTAGTGTATCCATTCAGTCCTGGGCTGCGGGGCATTCAGAAGTGGCTCTGTGGAGACGTCTGCATAGAGGCAGCTGTCAGAACACGCACACTCGATTGTTCACCAAAACATATGCAGACGCGTCCTTAGCCTGTAGATTTGGATGCACAGAGTTCCCTGTGTTCGCAAGAGACAAGGGAATCGCGTCTGTGCGCACAGAAGCAATAGCGGACCGTTTCCCTCGGAGTGAACGCGAAAGAGCCGTCTATATACTCGCAGACACGCGAACGTGCCTCAATGCGGTCACAGAGGCAGCAGCTTTTGCACAGATGCTCCTGGTGATTCTGGCACTTTCCAGGCACACTCCTGAAAGTCGCGCACACTGCTGTTCACTCGCTAAACGACCTCTTGGGAAACACGTCTCCGGTCGACGGACCGCTCAGATTGCTTCTCGTGTAACTGTGAACTGTGTCAGCGCAGGGAATCCGTCTCTGTTGAGCAGATGTCAATCCTGCCTCGCTTTTGCTTTGTTGCCTCTACCAAGATGATTTCCCGTTTCTCTCTTCACTGGAGCAGGCAGACACAGCCAACGCACATCAAGTGTCAAGAGACACGCTCTGCTGAGCTCAACGCTTGTGCAGATGCACATGTGCGACGAAGTCAACACACGTGCTTGTGGAGAGAAAGAAAGGGACTCCCAGGCGTGTGGAGCGACGGGGAGAAAGAGCGGGCGCTGAGGAACACAGTTTCAAACAGACTGTCTCCACACAAACAGGCACCTGTCTGCAGGTATCCTAGATCTTGATTCTTGAACTTGAGGAAACACGCGTCTGAGCAAAACTCCCAAACGCTTCCAGGAAAGACACAGGCTCTCCCACAAGCACACAAGTGTTTGCCCTCAGCTATAGATCAGGGACAAGCCTGTGAAGAGATGCCCTGCTATTCTTTCGCCTTATGGCATCATGTGTTTCGTTCCTCTTGGAGATCGATTGTTAAACGTCTTTCCTAGGGCGACTGTGAAGCATTTGCCAGCGGAGGAGAAGTAGCACGGAGCAGCATTCAGTACTGCCTACGAGTGTCTTTGCTACCCTACTAGCGGAGCTCCAAGAACAGGCACACATCTTCAGGTACCTTCCAAATGTGGATTCCCCTGCAGCCCCGTAGGCGGGCGTGCAGTACGCCAACCGTCAACGGACGTTTTTCCCCTCAAGCCTGTCAGGACGTTGCTCGTCCGTCTTTCCCTCAATAGATGGGAGTAGGCGCGCTTGCGGATGTGTGCGTGTGTGTGGCCACGCGTTTGCTTAGGCTTCAGTGTGTGAAAAGGTAGGTGCTTTTCTCTAGCTGCGTGTGCGTGCACGTGGTGCTGGGTGCACATCCCTGGGTGCTCGTGGAAAGGTTTCTGCATGGTTTTCGCTGAGGAATCGTGTGTGTGCACATGGACAAAGAGAAGGCGCAGCAACCAGGTTCCAGCGCCGAAGAAGGCAAAAGGCGAGGTTTCCGGCGCTATCTCCTTCTCTCCCCAGAGCTAGTCGCGCAAAGCAAGCCGCTAAGCCGGCGACCGGCAAGAGAGCTACAACGAAGCATGCCGAACGGAGAAAATAGCAGCAGCTCATCTGTTCACACCTTGTTTCTGCCATGTGCTTGAACGCCAAGACGTTCGCGCTTCTGTGAGATGAAAGACGTCCTTCTGCATATGTGGTTGCTCACACCGGTGCACTTGTTAGTGTATCCATTCAGTCCTGGGCTGCGGGGCATTCAGAAGTGGCTCTGTGGAGACGTCTGCATAGAGGCAGCTGTCAGAACACGCACACTCGATTGTTCACCAAAACATATGCAGACGCGTCCTTAGCCTGTAGATTTGGATGCACAGAGTTCCCTGTGTTCGCAAGAGACAAGGGAATCGCGTCTGTGCGCACAGAAGCAATAGCGGACCGTTTCCCTCGGAGTGAACGCGAAAGAGCCGTCTATATACTCGCAGACACGCGAACATGCCTCAATGCGGTCACAGAGGCAGCAGCTTTTGCACAGATGCTCCTGGTGATTCTGGCACTTTCCAGGCACACTCCTGAAAGTCGCGCACACTGCTGTTCACTCGCTAAACGACCTCTTGGGAAACACGTCTCCGGTCGACGGACCGCTCAGATTGCTTCTCGTGTAACTGTGAACTGTGTCAGCGCAGGGAATCCGTCTCTGTTGAGCAGATGTCAATCCTGCCTCGCTTTTGCTTTGTTGCCTCTACCAAGATGATTTCCCGTTTCTCTCTTCACTGGAGCAGGCAGACACAGCCAACGCACATCAAGTGTCAAGAGACACGCTCTGCTGAGCTCAACGCTTGTGCAGATGCACATGTGCGACGAAGTCAACACACGTGCTTGTGGAGAGAAAGAAAGGGACTCCCAGGCGTGTGGAGCGACGGGGAGAAAGAGCGGGCGCTGAGGAACACAGTTTCAAACAGACTGTCTCCACACAAACAGGCACCTGTCTGCAGGTATCCTAGATCTTGATTCTTGAACTTGAGGAAACACGCGTCTGAGCAAAACTCCCAAACGCTTCCAGGAAAGACACAGGCTCTCCCACAAGCACACAAGTGTTTGCCCTCAGCTATAGATCAGGGACAAGCCTGTGAAGAGCAACCAAAGAGCTCGTCCGTCTTTCCCTCAATAGATGGGAGTAGGCGCGCTTGCGGATGTGTGCGTGTGTGTGGCCACGCGTTTGCTTAGGCATCAGTGTGTGAAAAGGTAGGTGCTTTTCTCTAGCTGCGTGTGCGTGCACGTGGTGCTGGGTGCACATCCCTGGGTGCTCGTGGAAAGGTTTCTGCATGGTTTTCGCTGAGGAATCGTGTGTGTGCACATGGACAAAGAGAAGGCGCAGCAACCAGGTTCCAGCGCCGAAGAAGGCAAAAGGCGAGGTTTCCGGCGCTATCTCCTTCTCTCCCCAGAGCTAGTCGCGCAAAGCAAGCCGCTAAGCCGGCGACCGGCAAGAGAGCTACAACGAAGCATGCCGAACGGAGAAAATAGCAGCAGCTCATCTGTTCACACCTTGTTTCTGCCATGTGCTTGAACGCCAAGACGTTCGCGCTTCTGTGAGATGAAAGACGTCCTTCTGCATATGTGGTTGCTCACACCGGTGCACTTGTTAGTGTATCCATTCAGTCCTGGGCTGCGGGGCATTCAGAAGTGGCTCTGTGGAGACGTCTGCATAGAGGCAGCTGTCAGAACACGCACACTCGATTGTTCACCAAAACATATGCAGACGCGTCCTTAGCCTGTAGATTTGGATGCACAGAGTTCCCTGTGTTCGCAAGAGACAAGGGAATCGCGTCTGTGCGCACAGAAGCAATAGCGGACCGTTTCCCTCGGAGTGAACGCGAAAGAGCCGTCTATATACTCGCAGACACGCGAACGTGCCTCAATGCGGTCACAGAGGCAGCAGCTTTTGCACAGATGCTCCTGGTGATTCTGGCACTTTCCAGGCACACTCCTGAAAGTCGCGCACACTGCTGTTCACTCGCTAAACGACCTTTTGGGAAACACGTCTCCGGTCGACGGACCGCTCAGAATTGCTTCTCGTGTAACTGTGAACTGTGTCAGCGCAGGGAATCCGTCTCTGTTGAGCAGATGTCAATCCTGCCTCGCTTTTGCTTTGTTGCCTCTACCAAGATGATTTCCCGTTTCTCTCTTCACTGGAGCAGGCAGACACAGCCAACGCACATCAAGTGTCAAGAGACACGCTCTGCTGAGCTCAACGCTTGTGCAGATGCACATGTGCGACGAAGTCAACACACGTGCTTGTGGAGAGAAAGAAAGGGACTCCCAGGCGTGTGGAGCGACGGGGAGAAAGAGCGGGCGCTGAGGAACACAGTTTCAAACAGACTGTCTCCACACAAACAGGCACCTGTCTGCAGGTATCCTAGATCTTGATTCTTGAACTTGAGGAAACACGCGTCTGAGCAAAACTCCCAAACGCTTCCAGGAAAGACACAGGCTCTCCCACAAGCACACAAGTGTTTGCCCTCAGCTATAGATCAGGGACAAGCCTGTGAAGAGCAACCAAAGAGCTCGTCCGTCTTTCCCTCAATAGATGGGAGTAGGCGCGCTTGCGGATGTGTGCGTGTGTGTGGCCACGCGTTTGCTTAGGCATCAGTGTGTGAAAAGGTAGGTGCTTTTCTCTAGCTGCGTGTGCGTGCACGTGGTGCTGGGTGCACATCCCTGGGTGCTCGTGGAAAGGTTTCTGCATGGTTTTCGCTGAGGAATCGTGTGTGTGCACATGGACAAAGAGAAGGCGCAGCAACCAGGTTCCAGCGCCGAAGAAGGCAAAAGGCGAGGTTTCCGGCGCTATCTCCTTCTCTCCCCAGAGCTAGTCGCGCAAAGCAAGCCGCTAAGCCGGCGACCGGCAAGAGAGCTACAACGAAGCATGCCGAACGGAGAAAATAGCAGCAGCTCATCTGTTCACACCTTGTTTCTGCCATGTGCTTGAACGCCAAGACGTTCGCGCTTCTGTGAGATGAAAGACGTCCTTCTGCATATGTGGTTGCTCACACCGGTGCACTTGTTAGTGTATCCATTCAGTCCTGGGCTGCGGGGCATTCAGAAGTGGCTCTGTGGAGACGTCTGCATAGAGGCAGCTGTCAGAACACGCACACTCGATTGTTCACCAAAACATATGCAGACGCGTCCTTAGCCTGTAGATTTGGATGCACAGAGTTCCCTGTGTTCGCAAGAGACAAGGGAATCGCGTCTGTGCGCACAGAAGCAATAGCGGACCGTTTCCCTCGGAGTGAACGCGAAAGAGCCGTCTATATACTCGCAGACACGCGAACGTGCCTCAATGCGGTCACAGAGGCAGCAGCTTTTGCACAGATGCTCCTGGTGATTCTGGCACTTTCCAGGCACACTCCTGAAAGTCGCGCACACTGCTGTTCACTCGCTAAACGACCTCTTGGGAAACACGTCTCCGGTCGACGGACCGCTCAGAATTGCTTCTCGTGTAACTGTGAACTGTGTCAGCGCAGGGAATCCGTCTCTGTTGAGCAGATGTCAATCCTGCCTCGCTTTTGCTTTGTTGCCTCTACCAAGATGATTTCCCGTTTCTCTCTTCACTGGAGCAGGCAGACACAGCCAACGCACATCAAGTGTCAAGAGACACGCTCTGCTGAGCTCAACGCTTGTGCAGATGCACATGTGCGACGAAGTCAACACACGTGCTTGTGGAGAGAAAGAAAGGGACTCCCAGGCGTGTGGAGCGACGGGGAGAAAGAGCGGGCGCTGAGGAACACAGTTTCAAACAGACTGTCTCCACACAAACAGGCACCTGTCTGCAGGTATCCTAGATCTTGATTCTTGAACTTGAGGAAACACGCGTCTGAGCAAAACTCCCAAACGCTTCCAGGAAAGACACAGGCTCTCCCACAAGCACACAAGTGTTTGCCCTCAGCTATAGATCAGGGACAAGCCTGTGAAGAGCAACCAAAGAGCTCGTCCGTCTTTCCCTCAATAGATGGGAGTAGGCGCGCTTGCGGATGTGTGCGTGTGTGTGGCCACGCGTTTGCTTAGGCATCAGTGTGTGAAAAGGTAGGTGCTTTTCTCTAGCTGCGTGTGCGTGCACGTGGTGCTGGGTGCACATCCCTGGGTGCTCGTGGAAAGGTTTCTGCATGGTTTTCGCTGAGGAATCGTGTGTGTGCACATGGACAAAGAGAAGGCGCAGCAACCAGGTTCCAGCGCCGAAGAAGGCAAAAGGCGAGGTTTCCGGCGCTATCTCCTTCTCTCCCCAGAGCTAGTCGCGCAAAGCAAGCCGCTAAGCCGGCGACCGGCAAGAGAGCTACAACGAAGCATGCCGAACGGAGAAAATAGCAGCAGCTCATCTGTTCACACCTTGTTTCTGCCATGTGCTTGAACGCCAAGACGTTCGCGCTTCTGTGAGATGAAAGACGTCCTTCTGCATATGTGGTTGCTCACACCGGTGCACTTGTTAGTGTATCCATTCAGTCCTGGGCTGCGGGGCATTCAGAAGTGGCTCTGTGGAGACGTCTGCATAGAGGCAGCTGTCAGAACACGCACACTCGATTGTTCACCAAAACATATGCAGACGCGTCCTTAGCCTGTAGATTTGGATGCACAGAGTTCCCTGTGTTCGCAAGAGACAAGGGAATCGCGTCTGTGCGCACAGAAGCAATAGCGGACCGTTTCCCTCGGAGTGAACGCGAAAGAGCCGTCTATATACTCGCAGACACGCGAACGTGCCTCAATGCGGTCACAGAGGCAGCAGCTTTTGCACAGATGCTCCTGGTGATTCTGGCACTTTCCAGGCACACTCCTGAAAGTCGCGCACACTGCTGTTCACTCGCTAAACGACCTCTTGGGAAACACGTCTCCGGTCGACGGACCGCTCAGATTGCTTCTCGTGTAACTGTGAACTGTGTCAGCGCAGGGAATCCGTCTCTGTTGAGCAGATGTCAATCCTGCCTCGCTTTTGCTTTGTTGCCTCTACCAAGATGATTTCCCGTTTCTCTCTTCACTGGAGCAGGCAGACACAGCCAACGCACATCAAGTGTCAAGAGACACGCTCTGCTGAGCTCAACGCTTGTGCAGATGCACATGTGCGACGAAGTCAACACACGTGCTTGTGGAGAGAAAGAAAGGGACTCCCAGGCGTGTGGAGCGACGGGGAGAAAGAGCGGGCGCTGAGGAACACAGTTTCAAACAGACTGTCTCCACACAAACAGGCACCTGTCTGCAGGTATCCTAGATCTTGATTCTTGAACTTGAGGAAACACGCGTCTGAGCAAAACTCCCAAACGCTTCCAGGAAAGACACAGGCTCTCCCACAAGCACACAAGTGTTTGCCCTCAGCTATAGATCAGGGACAAGCCTGTGAAGAGCAACCAAAGAGCTCGTCCGTCTTTCCCTCAATAGATGGGAGTAGGCGCGCTTGCGGATGTGTGCGTGTGTGTGGCCACGCGTTTGCTTAGGCATCAGTGTGTGAAAAGGTAGGTGCTTTTCTCTAGCTGCGTGTGCGTGCACGTGGTGCTGGGTGCACATCCCTGGGTGCTCGTGGAAAGGTTTCTGCATGGTTTTCGCTGAGGAATCGTGTGTGTGCACATGGACAAAGAGAAGGCGCAGCAACCAGGTTCCAGCGCCGAAGAAGGCAAAAGGCGAGGTTTCCGGCGCTATCTCCTTCTCTCCCCAGAGCTAGTCGCGCAAAGCAAGCCGCTAAGCCGGCGACCGGCAAGAGAGCTACAACGAAGCATGCCGAACGGAGAAAATAGCAGCAGCTCATCTGTTCACACCTTGTTTCTGCCATGTGCTTGAACGCCAAGACGTTCGCGCTTCTGTGAGATGAAAGACGTCCTTCTGCATATGTGGTTGCTCACACCGGTGCACTTGTTAGTGTATCCATTCAGTCCTGGGCTGCGGGGCATTCAGAAGTGGCTCTGTGGAGACGTCTGCATAGAGGCAGCTGTCAGAACACGCACACTCGATTGTTCACCAAAACATATGCAGACGCGTCCTTAGCCTGTAGATTTGGATGCACAGAGTTCCCTGTGTTCGCAAGAGACAAGGGAATCGCGTCTGTGCGCACAGAAGCAATAGCGGACCGTTTCCCTCGGAGTGAACGCGAAAGAGCCGTCTATATACTCGCAGACACGCGAACGTGCCTCAATGCGGTCACAGAGGCAGCAGCTTTTGCACAGATGCTCCTGGTGATTCTGGCACTTTCCAGGCACACTCCTGAAAGTCGCGCACACTGCTGTTCACTCGCTAAACGACCTCTTGGGAAACACGTCTCCGGTCGACGGACCGCTCAGATTGCTTCTCGTGTAACTGTGAACTGTGTCAGCGCAGGGAATCCGTCTCTGTTGAGCAGATGTCAATCCTGCCTCGCTTTTGCTTTGTTGCCTCTACCAAGATGATTTCCCGTTTCTCTCTTCACTGGAGCAGGCAGACACAGCCAACGCACATCAAGTGTCAAGAGACACGCTCTGCTGAGCTCAACGCTTGTGCAGATGCACATGTGCGACGAAGTCAACACACGTGCTTGTGGAGAGAAAGAAAGGGACTCCCAGGCGTGTGGAGCGACGGGGAGAAAGAGCGGGCGCTGAGGAACACAGTTTCAAACAGACTGTCTCCACACAAACAGGCACCTGTCTGCAGGTATCCTAGATCTTGATTCTTGAACTTGAGGAAACACGCGTCTGAGCAAAACTCCCAAACGCTTCCAGGAAAGACACAGGCTCTCCCACAAGCACACAAGTGTTTGCCCTCAGCTATAGATCAGGGACAAGCCTGTGAAGAGCAACCAAAGAGCTCGTCCGTCTTTCCCTCAATAGATGGGAGTAGGCGCGCTTGCGGATGTGTGCGTGTGTGTGGCCACGCGTTTGCTTAGGCATCAGTGTGTGAAAAGGTAGGTGCTTTTCTCTAGCTGCGTGTGCGTGCACGTGGTGCTGGGTGCACATCCCTGGGTGCTCGTGGAAAGGTTTCTGCATGGTTTTCGCTGAGGAATCGTGTGTGTGCACATGGACAAAGAGAAGGCGCAGCAACCAGGTTCCAGCGCCGAAGAAGGCAAAAGGCGAGGTTTCCGGCGCTATCTCCTTCTCTCCCCAGAGCTAGTCGCGCAAAGCAAGCCGCTAAGCCGGCGACCGGCAAGAGAGCTACAACGAAGCATGCCGAACGGAGAAAATAGCAGCAGCTCATCTGTTCACACCTTGTTTCTGCCATGTGCTTGAACGCCAAGACGTTCGCGCTTCTGTGAGATGAAAGACGTCCTTCTGCATATGTGGTTGCTCACACCGGTGCACTTGTTAGTGTATCCATTCAGTCCTGGGCTGCGGGGCATTCAGAAGTGGCTCTGTGGAGACGTCTGCATAGAGGCAGCTGTCAGAACACGCACACTCGATTGTTCACCAAAACATATGCAGACGCGTCCTTAGCCTGTAGATTTGGATGCACAGAGTTCCCTGTGTTCGCAAGAGACAAGGGAATCGCGTCTGTGCGCACAGAAGCAATAGCGGACCGTTTCCCTCGGAGTGAACGCGAAAGAGCCGTCTATATACTCGCAGACACGCGAACGTGCCTCAATGCGGTCACAGAGGCAGCAGCTTTTGCACAGATGCTCCTGGTGATTCTGGCACTTTCCAGGCACACTCCTGAAAGTCGCGCACACTGCTGTTCACTCGCTAAACGACCTCTTGGGAAACACGTCTCCGGTCGACGGACCGCTCAGATTGCTTCTCGTGTAACTGTGAACTGTGTCAGCGCAGGGAATCCGTCTCTGTTGAGCAGATGTCAATCCTGCCTCGCTTTTGCTTTGTTGCCTCTACCAAGATGATTTCCCGTTTCTCTCTTCACTGGAGCAGGCAGACACAGCCAACGCACATCAAGTGTCAAGAGACACGCTCTGCTGAGCTCAACGCTTGTGCAGATGCACATGTGCGACGAAGTCAACACACGTGCTTGTGGAGAGAAAGAAAGGGACTCCCAGGCGTGTGGAGCGACGGGGAGAAAGAGCGGGCGCTGAGGAACACAGTTTCAAACAGACTGTCTCCACACAAACAGGCACCTGTCTGCAGGTATCCTAGATCTTGATTCTTGAACTTGAGGAAACACGCGTCTGAGCAAAACTCCCAAACGCTTCCAGGAAAGACACAGGCTCTCCCACAAGCACACAAGTGTTTGCCCTCAGCTATAGATCAGGGACAAGCCTGTGAAGAGCAACCAAAGAGCTCGTCCGTCTTTCCCTCAATAGATGGGAGTAGGCGCGCTTGCGGATGTGTGCGTGTGTGTGGCCACGCGTTTGCTTAGGCATCAGTGTGTGAAAAGGTAGGTGCTTTTCTCTAGCTGCGTGTGCGTGCACGTGGTGCTGGGTGCACATCCCTGGGTGCTCGTGGAAAGGTTTCTGCATGGTTTTCGCTGAGGAATCGTGTGTGTGCACATGGACAAAGAGAAGGCGCAGCAACCAGGTTCCAGCGCCGAAGAAGGCAAAAGGCGAGGTTTCCGGCGCTATCTCCTTCTCTCCCCAGAGCTAGTCGCGCAAAGCAAGCCGCTAAGCCGGCGACCGGCAAGAGAGCTACAACGAAGCATGCCGAACGGAGAAAATAGCAGCAGCTCATCTGTTCACACCTTGTTTCTGCCATGTGCTTGAACGCCAAGACGTTCGCGCTTCTGTGAGATGAAAGACGTCCTTCTGCATATGTGGTTGCTCACACCGGTGCACTTGTTAGTGTATCCATTCAGTCCTGGGCTGCGGGGCATTCAGAAGTGGCTCTGTGGAGACGTCTGCATAGAGGCAGCTGTCAGAACACGCACACTCGATTGTTCACCAAAACATATGCAGACGCGTCCTTAGCCTGTAGATTTGGATGCACAGAGTTCCCTGTGTTCGCAAGAGACAAGGGAATCGCGTCTGTGCGCACAGAAGCAATAGCGGACCGTTTCCCTCGGAGTGAACGCGAAAGAGCCGTCTATATACTCGCAGACACGCGAACGTGCCTCAATGCGGTCACAGAGGCAGCAGCTTTTGCACAGATGCTCCTGGTGATTCTGGCACTTTCCAGGCACACTCCTGAAAGTCGCGCACACTGCTGTTCACTCGCTAAACGACCTCTTGGGAAACACGTCTCCGGTCGACGGACCGCTCAGATTGCTTCTCGTGTAACTGTGAACTGTGTCAGCGCAGGGAATCCGTCTCTGTTGAGCAGATGTCAATCCTGCCTCGCTTTTGCTTTGTTGCCTCTACCAAGATGATTTCCCGTTTCTCTCTTCACTGGAGCAGGCAGACACAGCCAACGCACATCAAGTGTCAAGAGACACGCTCTGCTGAGCTCAACGCTTGTGCAGATGCACATGTGCGACGAAGTCAACACACGTGCTTGTGGAGAGAAAGAAAGGGACTCCCAGGCGTGTGGAGCGACGGGGAGAAAGAGCGGGCGCTGAGGAACACAGTTTCAAACAGACTGTCTCCACACAAACAGGCACCTGTCTGCAGGTATCCTAGATCTTGATTCTTGAACTTGAGGAAACACGCGTCTGAGCAAAACTCCCAAACGCTTCCAGGAAAGACACAGGCTCTCCCACAAGCACACAAGTGTTTGCCCTCAGCTATAGATCAGGGACAAGCCTGTGAAGAGCAACCAAAGAGCTCGTCCGTCTTTCCCTCAATAGATGGGAGTAGGCGCGCTTGCGGATGTGTGCGTGTGTGTGGCCACGCGTTTGCTTAGGCATCAGTGTGTGAAAAGGTAGGTGCTTTTCTCTAGCTGCGTGTGCGTGCACGTGGTGCTGGGTGCACATCCCTGGGTGCTCGTGGAAAGGTTTCTGCATGGTTTTCGCTGAGGAATCGTGTGTGTGCACATGGACAAAGAGAAGGCGCAGCAACCAGGTTCCAGCGCCGAAGAAGGCAAAAGGCGAGGTTTCCGGCGCTATCTCCTTCTCTCCCCAGAGCTAGTCGCGCAAAGCAAGCCGCTAAGCCGGCGACCGGCAAGAGAGCTACAACGAAGCATGCCGAACGGAGAAAATAGCAGCAGCTCATCTGTTCACACCTTGTTTCTGCCATGTGCTTGAACGCCAAGACGTTCGCGCTTCTGTGAGATGAAAGACGTCCTTCTGCATATGTGGTTGCTCACACCGGTGCACTTGTTAGTGTATCCATTCAGTCCTGGGCTGCGGGGCATTCAGAAGTGGCTCTGTGGAGACGTCTGCATAGAGGCAGCTGTCAGAACACGCACACTCGATTGTTCACCAAAACATATGCAGACGCGTCCTTAGCCTGTAGATTTGGATGCACAGAGTTCCCTGTGTTCGCAAGAGACAAGGGAATCGCGTCTGTGCGCACAGAAGCAATAGCGGACCGTTTCCCTCGGAGTGAACGCGAAAGAGCCGTCTATATACTCGCAGACACGCGAACGTGCCTCAATGCGGTCACAGAGGCAGCAGCTTTTGCACAGATGCTCCTGGTGATTCTGGCACTTTCCAGGCACACTCCTGAAAGTCGCGCACACTGCTGTTCACTCGCTAAACGACCTCTTGGGAAACACGTCTCCGGTCGACGGACCGCTCAGATTGCTTCTCGTGTAACTGTGAACTGTGTCAGCGCAGGGAATCCGTCTCTGTTGAGCAGATGTCAATCCTGCCTCGCTTTTGCTTTGTTGCCTCTACCAAGATGATTTCCCGTTTCTCTCTTCACTGGAGCAGGCAGACACAGCCAACGCACATCAAGTGTCAAGAGACACGCTCTGCTGAGCTCAACGCTTGTGCAGATGCACATGTGCGACGAAGTCAACACACGTGCTTGTGGAGAGAAAGAAAGGGACTCCCAGGCGTGTGGAGCGACGGGGAGAAAGAGCGGGCGCTGAGGAACACAGTTTCAAACAGACTGTCTCCACACAAACAGGCACCTGTCTGCAGGTATCCTAGATCTTGATTCTTGAACTTGAGGAAACACGCGTCTGAGCAAAACTCCCAAACGCTTCCAGGAAAGACACAGGCTCTCCCACAAGCACACAAGTGTTTGCCCTCAGCTATAGATCAGGGACAAGCCTGTGAAGAGCAACCAAAGAGCTCGTCCGTCTTTCCCTCAATAGATGGGAGTAGGCGCGCTTGCGGATGTGTGCGTGTGTGTGGCCACGCGTTTGCTTAGGCATCAGTGTGTGAAAAGGTAGGTGCTTTTCTCTAGCTGCGTGTGCGTGCACGTGGTGCTGGGTGCACATCCCTGGGTGCTCGTGGAAAGGTTTCTGCATGGTTTTCGCTGAGGAATCGTGTGTGTGCACATGGACAAAGAGAAGGCGCAGCAACCAGGTTCCAGCGCCGAAGAAGGCAAAAGGCGAGGTTTCCGGCGCTATCTCCTTCTCTCCCCAGAGCTAGTCGCGCAAAGCAAGCCGCTAAGCCGGCGACCGGCAAGAGAGCTACAACGAAGCATGCCGAACGGAGAAAATAGCAGCAGCTCATCTGTTCACACCTTGTTTCTGCCATGTGCTTGAACGCCAAGACGTTCGCGCTTCTGTGAGATGAAAGACGTCCTTCTGCATATGTGGTTGCTCACACCGGTGCACTTGTTAGTGTATCCATTCAGTCCTGGGCTGCGGGGCATTCAGAAGTGGCTCTGTGGAGACGTCTGCATAGAGGCAGCTGTCAGAACACGCACACTCGATTGTTCACCAAAACATATGCAGACGCGTCCTTAGCCTGTAGATTTGGATGCACACAGTTCCCTGTGTTCGCAAGAGACAAGGGAATCGCGTCTGTGCGCACAGAAGCAATAGCGGACCGTTTCCCTCGGAGTGAACGCGAAAGAGCCGTCTATATACTCGCAGACACGCGAACGTGCCTCAATGCGGTCACAGAGGCAGCAGCTTTTGCACAGATGCTCCTGGTGATTCTGGCACTTTCCAGGCACACTCCTGAAAGTCGCGCACACTGCTGTTCACTCGCTAAACGACCTCTTGGGAAACACGTCTCCGGTCGACGGACCGCTCAGATTGCTTCTCGTGTAACTGTGAACTGTGTCAGCGCAGGGAATCCGTCTCTGTTGAGCAGATGTCAATCCTGCCTCGCTTTTGCTTTGTTGCCTCTACCAAGATGATTTCCCGTTTCTCTCTTCACTGGAGCAGGCAGACACAGCCAACGCACATCAAGTGTCAAGAGACACGCTCTGCTGAGCTCAACGCTTGTGCAGATGCACATGTGCGACGAAGTCAACACACGTGCTTGTGGAGAGAAAGAAAGGGACTCCCAGGCGTGTGGAGCGACGGGGAGAAAGAGCGGGCGCTGAGGAACACAGTTTCAAACAGACTGTCTCCACACAAACAGGCACCTGTCTGCAGGTATCCTAGATCTTGATTCTTGAACTTGAGGAAACACGCGTCTGAGCAAAACTCCCAAACGCTTCCAGGAAAGACACAGGCTCTCCCACAAGCACACAAGTGTTTGCCCTCAGCTATAGATCAGGGACAAGCCTGTGAAGAGCAACCAAAGAGCTCGTCCGTCTTTCCCTCAATAGATGGGAGTAGGCGCGCTTGCGGATGTGTGCGTGTGTGTGGCCACGCGTTTGCTTAGGCATCAGTGTGTGAAAAGGTAGGTGCTTTTCTCTAGCTGCGTGTGCGTGCACGTGGTGCTGGGTGCACATCCCTGGGTGCTCGTGGAAAGGTTTCTGCATGGTTTTCGCTGAGGAATCGTGTGTGTGCACATGGACAAAGAGAAGGCGCAGCAACCAGGTTCCAGCGCCGAAGAAGGCAAAAGGCGAGGTTCCCGGCGCTATCTCCTTCTCTCCCCAGAGCTAGTCGCGCAAAGCAAGCCGCTAAGCCGGCGACCGGCAAGAGAGCTACAACGAAGCATGCCGAACGGAGAAAATAGCAGCAGCTCATCTGTTCACACCTTGTTTCTGCCATGTGCTTGAACGCCAAGACGTTCGCGCTTCTGTGAGATGAAAGACGTCCTTCTGCATATGTGGTTGCTCACACCGGTGCACTTGTTAGTGTATCCATTCAGTCCTGGGCTGCGGGGCATTCAGAAGTGGCTCTGTGGAGACGTCTGCATAGAGGCAGCTGTCAGAACACGCACACTCGATTGTTCACCAAAACATATGCAGACGCGTCCTTAGCCTGTAGATTTGGATGCACAGAGTTCCCTGTGTTCGCAAGAGACAAGGGAATCGCGTCTGTGCGCACAGAAGCAATAGCGGACCGTTTCCCTCGGAGTGAACGCGAAAGAGCCGTCTATATACTCGCAGACACGCGAACGTGCCTCAATGCGGTCACAGAGGCAGCAGCTTTTGCACAGATGCTCCTGGTGATTCTGGCACTTTCCAGGCACACTCCTGAAAGTCGCGCACACTGCTGTTCACTCGCTAAACGACCTCTTGGGAAACACGTCTCCGGTCGACGGACCGCTCAGATTGCTTCTCGTGTAACTGTGAACTGTGTCAGCGCAGGGAATCCGTCTCTGTTGAGCAGATGTCAATCCTGCCTCGCTTTTGCTTTGTTGCCTCTACCAAGATGATTTCCCGTTTCTCTCTTCACTGGAGCAGGCAGACACAGCCAACGCACATCAAGTGTCAAGAGACACGCTCTGCTGAGCTCAACGCTTGTGCAGATGCACATGTGCGACGAAGTCAACACACGTGCTTGTGGAGAGAAAGAAAGGGACTCCCAGGCGTGTGGAGCGACGGGGAGAAAGAGCGGGCGCTGAGGAACACAGTTTCAAACAGACTGTCTCCACACAAACAGGCACCTGTCTGCAGGTATCCTAGATCTTGATTCTTGAACTTGAGGAAACACGCGTCTGAGCAAAACTCCCAAACGCTTCCAGGAAAGACACAGGCTCTCCCACAAGCACACAAGTGTTTGCCCTCAGCTATAGATCAGGGACAAGCCTGTGAAGAGCAACCAAAGAGCTCGTCCGTCTTTCCCTCAATAGATGGGAGTAGGCGCGCTTGCGGATGTGTGCGTGTGTGTGGCCACGCGTTTGCTTAGGCATCAGTGTGTGAAAAGGTAGGTGCTTTTCTCTAGCTGCGTGTGCGTGCACGTGGTGCTGGGTGCACATCCCTGGGTGCTCGTGGAAAGGTTTCTGCATGGTTTTCGCTGAGGAATCGTGTGTGTGCACATGGACAAAGAGAAGGCGCAGCAACCAGGTTCCAGCGCCGAAGAAGGCAAAAGGCGAGGTTTCCGGCGCTATCTCCTTCTCTCCCCAGAGCTAGTCGCGCAAAGCAAGCCGCTAAGCCGGCGACCGGCAAGAGAGCTACAACGAAGCATGCCGAACGGAGAAAATAGCAGCAGCTCATCTGTTCACACCTTGTTTCTGCCATGTGCTTGAACGCCAAGACGTTCGCGCTTCTGTGAGATGAAAGACGTCCTTCTGCATATGTGGTTGCTCACACCGGTGCACTTGTTAGTGTATCCATTCAGTCCTGGGCTGCGGGGCATTCAGAAGTGGCTCTGTGGAGACGTCTGCATAGAGGCAGCTGTCAGAACACGCACACTCGATTGTTCACCAAAACATATGCAGACGCGTCCTTAGCCTGTAGATTTGGATGCACAGAGTTCCCTGTGTTCGCAAGAGACAAGGGAATCGCGTCTGTGCGCACAGAAGCAATAGCGGACCGTTTCCCTCGGAGTGAACGCGAAAGAGCCGTCTATATACTCGCAGACACGCGAACGTGCCTCAATGCGGTCACAGAGGCAGCAGCTTTTGCACAGATGCTCCTGGTGATTCTGGCACTTTCCAGGCACACTCCTGAAAGTCGCGCACACTGCTGTTCACTCGCTAAACGACCTCTTGGGAAACACGTCTCCGGTCGACGGACCGCTCAGATTGCTTCTCGTGTAACTGTGAACTGTGTCAGCGCAGGGAATCCGTCTCTGTTGAGCAGATGTCAATCCTGCCTCGCTTTTGCTTTGTTGCCTCTACCAAGATGATTTCCCGTTTCTCTCTTCACTGGAGCAGGCAGACACAGCCAACGCACATCAAGTGTCAAGAGACACGCTCTGCTGAGCTCAACGCTTGTGCAGATGCACATGTGCGACGAAGTCAACACACGTGCTTGTGGAGAGAAAGAAAGGGACTCCCAGGCGTGTGGAGCGACGGGGAGAAAGAGCGGGCGCTGAGGAACACAGTTTCAAACAGACTGTCTCCACACAAACAGGCACCTGTCTGCAGGTATCCTAGATCTTGATTCTTGAACTTGAGGAAACACGCGTCTGAGCAAAACTCCCAAACGCTTCCAGGAAAGACACAGGCTCTCCCACAAGCACACAAGTGTTTGCCCTCAGCTATAGATCAGGGACAAGCCTGTGAAGAGCAACCAAAGAGCTCGTCCGTCTTTCTCTCAATAGATGGGAGTAGGCGCGCTTGCGGATGTGTGCGTGTGTGTGGCCACGCGTTTGCTTAGGCATCAGTGTGTGAAAAGGTAGGTGCTTTTCTCTAGCTGCGTGTGCGTGCACGTGGTGCTGGGTGCACATCCCTGGGTGCTCGTGGAAAGGTTTCTGCATGGTTTTCGCTGAGGAATCGTGTGTGTGCACATGGACAAAGAGAAGGCGCAGCAACCAGGTTCCAGCGCCGAAGAAGGCAAAAGGCGAGGTTTCCGGCGCTATCTCCTTCTCTCCCCAGAGCTAGTCGCGCAAAGCAAGCCGCTAAGCCGGCGACCGGCAAGAGAGCTACAACGAAGCATGCCGAACGGAGAAAATAGCAGCAGCTCATCTGTTCACACCTTGTTTCTGCCATGTGCTTGAACGCCAAGACGTTCGCGCTTCTGTGAGATGAAAGACGTCCTTCTGCATATGTGGTTGCTCACACCGGTGCACTTGTTAGTGTATCCATTCAGTCCTGGGCTGCGGGGCATTCAGAAGTGGCTCTGTGGAGACGTCTGCATAGAGGCAGCTGTCAGAACACGCACACTCGATTGTTCACCAAAACATATGCAGACGCGTCCTTAGCCTGTAGATTTGGATGCACAGAGTTCCCTGTGTTCGCAAGAGACAAGGGAATCGCGTCTGTGCGCACAGAAGCAATAGCGGACCGTTTCCCTCGGAGTGAACGCGAAAGAGCCGTCTATATACTCGCAGACACGCGAACGTGCCTCAATGCGGTCACAGAGGCAGCAGCTTTTGCACAGATGCTCCTGGTGATTCTGGCACTTTCCAGGCACACTCCTGAAAGTCGCGCACACTGCTGTTCACTCGCTAAACGACCTCTTGGGAAACACGTCTCCGGTCGACGGACCGCTCAGATTGCTTCTCGTGTAACTGTGAACTGTGTCAGCGCAGGGAATCCGTCTCTGTTGAGCAGATGTCAATCCTGCCTCGCTTTTGCTTTGTTGCCTCTACCAAGATGATTTCCCGTTTCTCTCTTCACTGGAGCAGGCAGACACAGCCAACGCACATCAAGTGTCAAGAGACACGCTCTGCTGAGCTCAACGCTTGTGCAGATGCACATGTGCGACGAAGTCAACACACGTGCTTGTGGAGAGAAAGAAAGGGACTCCCAGGCGTGTGGAGCGACGGGGAGAAAGAGCGGGCGCTGAGGAACACAGTTTCAAACAGACTGTCTCCACACAAACAGGCACCTGTCTGCAGGTATCCTAGATCTTGATTCTTGAACTTGAGGAAACACGCGTCTGAGCAAAACTCCCAAACGCTTCCAGGAAAGACACAGGCTCTCCCACAAGCACACAAGTGTTTGCCCTCAGCTATAGATCAGGGACAAGCCTGTGAAGAGCAACCAAAGAGCTCGTCCGTCTTTCCCTCAATAGATGGGAGTAGGCGCGCTTGCGGATGTGTGCGTGTGTGTGGCCACGCGTTTGCTTAGGCATCAGTGTGTGAAAAGGTAGGTGCTTTTCTCTAGCTGCGTGTGCGTGCACGTGGTGCTGGGTGCACATCCCTGGGTGCTCGTGGAAAGGTTTCTGCATGGTTTTCGCTGAGGAATCGTGTGTGTGCACATGGACAAAGAGAAGGCGCAGCAACCAGGTTCCAGCGCCGAAGAAGGCAAAAGGCGAGGTTTCCGGCGCTATCTCCTTCTCTCCCCAGAGCTAGTCGCGCAAAGCAAGCCGCTAAGCCGGCGACCGGCAAGAGAGCTACAACGAAGCATGCCGAACGGAGAAAATAGCAGCAGCTCATCTGTTCACACCTTGTTTCTGCCATGTGCTTGAACGCCAAGACGTTCGCGCTTCTGTGAGATGAAAGACGTCCTTCTGCATATGTGGTTGCTCACACCGGTGCACTTGTTAGTGTATCCATTCAGTCCTGGGCTGCGGGGCATTCAGAAGTGGCTCTGTGGAGACGTCTGCATAGAGGCAGCTGTCAGAACACGCACACTCGATTGTTCACCAAAACATATGCAGACGCGTCCTTAGCCTGTAGATTTGGATGCACACAGTTCCCTGTGTTCGCAAGAGACAAGGGAATCGCGTCTGTGCGCACAGAAGCAATAGCGGACCGTTTCCCTCGGAGTGAACGCGAAAGAGCCGTCTATATACTCGCAGACACGCGAACGTGCCTCAATGCGGTCACAGAGGCAGCAGCTTTTGCACAGATGCTCCTGGTGATTCTGGCACTTTCCAGGCACACTCCTGAAAGTCGCGCACACTGCTGTTCACTCGCTAAACGACCTCTTGGGAAACACGTCTCCGGTCGACGGACCGCTCAGATTGCTTCTCGTGTAACTGTGAACTGTGTCAGCGCAGGGAATCCGTCTCTGTTGAGCAGATGTCAATCCTGCCTCGCTTTTGCTTTGTTGCCTCTACCAAGATGATTTCCCGTTTCTCTCTTCACTGGAGCAGGCAGACACAGCCAACGCACATCAAGTGTCAAGAGACACGCTCTGCTGAGCTCAACGCTTGTGCAGATGCACATGTGCGACGAAGTCAACACACGTGCTTGTGGAGAGAAAGAAAGGGACTCCCAGGCGTGTGGAGCGACGGGGAGAAAGAGCGGGCGCTGAGGAACACAGTTTCAAACAGACTGTCTCCACACAAACAGGCACCTGTCTGCAGGTATCCTAGATCTTGATTCTTGAACTTGAGGAAACACGCGTCTGAGCAAAACTCCCAAACGCTTCCAGGAAAGACACAGGCTCTCCCACAAGCACACAAGTGTTTGCCCTCAGCTATAGATCAGGGACAAGCCTGTGAAGAGCAACCAAAGAGCTCGTCCGTCTTTCCCTCAATAGATGGGAGTAGGCGCGCTTGCGGATGTGTGCGTGTGTGTGGCCACGCGTTTGCTTAGGCATCAGTGTGTGAAAAGGTAGGTGCTTTTCTCTAGCTGCGTGTGCGTGCACGTGGTGCTGGGTGCACATCCCTGGGTGCTCGTGGAAAGGTTTCTGCATGGTTTTCGCTGAGGAATCGTGTGTGTGCACATGGACAAAGAGAAGGCGCAGCAACCAGGTTCCAGCGCCGAAGAAGGCAAAAGGCGAGGTTCCCGGCGCTATCTCCTTCTCTCCCCAGAGCTAGTCGCGCAAAGCAAGCCGCTAAGCCGGCGACCGGCAAGAGAGCTACAACGAAGCATGCCGAACGGAGAAAATAGCAGCAGCTCATCTGTTCACACCTTGTTTCTGCCATGTGCTTGAACGCCAAGACGTTCGCGCTTCTGTGAGATGAAAGACGTCCTTCTGCATATGTGGTTGCTCACACCGGTGCACTTGTTAGTGTATCCATTCAGTCCTGGGCTGCGGGGCATTCAGAAGTGGCTCTGTGGAGACGTCTGCATAGAGGCAGCTGTCAGAACACGCACACTCGATTGTTCACCAAAACATATGCAGACGCGTCCTTAGCCTGTAGATTTGGATGCACAGAGTTCCCTGTGTTCGCAAGAGACAAGGGAATCGCGTCTGTGCGCACAGAAGCAATAGCGGACCGTTTCCCTCGGAGTGAACGCGAAAGAGCCGTCTATATACTCGCAGACACGCGAACGTGCCTCAATGCGGTCACAGAGGCAGCAGCTTTTGCACAGATGCTCCTGGTGATTCTGGCACTTTCCAGGCACACTCCTGAAAGTCGCGCACACTGCTGTTCACTCGCTAAACGACCTCTTGGGAAACACGTCTCCGGTCGACGGACCGCTCAGATTGCTTCTCGTGTAACTGTGAACTGTGTCAGCGCAGGGAATCCGTCTCTGTTGAGCAGATGTCAATCCTGCCTCGCTTTTGCTTTGTTGCCTCTACCAAGATGATTTCCCGTTTCTCTCTTCACTGGAGCAGGCAGACACAGCCAACGCACATCAAGTGTCAAGAGACACGCTCTGCTGAGCTCAACGCTTGTGCAGATGCACATGTGCGACGAAGTCAACACACGTGCTTGTGGAGAGAAAGAAAGGGACTCCCAGGCGTGTGGAGCGACGGGGAGAAAGAGCGGGCGCTGAGGAACACAGTTTCAAACAGACTGTCTCCACACAAACAGGCACCTGTCTGCAGGTATCCTAGATCTTGATTCTTGAACTTGAGGAAACACGCGTCTGAGCAAAACTCCCAAACGCTTCCAGGAAAGACACAGGCTCTCCCACAAGCACACAAGTGTTTGCCCTCAGCTATAGATCAGGGACAAGCCTGTGAAGAGCAACCAAAGAGCTCGTCCGTCTTTCCCTCAATAGATGGGAGTAGGCGCGCTTGCGGATGTGTGCGTGTGTGTGGCCACGCGTTTGCTTAGGCATCAGTGTGTGAAAAGGTAGGTGCTTTTCTCTAGCTGCGTGTGCGTGCACGTGGTGCTGGGTGCACATCCCTGGGTGCTCGTGGAAAGGTTTCTGCATGGTTTTCGCTGAGGAATCGTGTGTGTGCACATGGACAAAGAGAAGGCGCAGCAACCAGGTTCCAGCGCCGAAGAAGGCAAAAGGCGAGGTTTCCGGCGCTATCTCCTTCTCTCCCCAGAGCTAGTCGCGCAAAGCAAGCCGCTAAGCCGGCGACCGGCAAGAGAGCTACAACGAAGCATGCCGAACGGAGAAAATAGCAGCAGCTCATCTGTTCACACCTTGTTTCTGCCATGTGCTTGAACGCCAAGACGTTCGCGCTTCTGTGAGATGAAAGACGTCCTTCTGCATATGTGGTTGCTCACACCGGTGCACTTGTTAGTGTATCCATTCAGTCCTGGGCTGCGGGGCATTCAGAAGTGGCTCTGTGGAGACGTCTGCATAGAGGCAGCTGTCAGAACACGCACACTCGATTGTTCACCAAAACATATGCAGACGCGTCCTTAGCCTGTAGATTTGGATGCACAGAGTTCCCTGTGTTCGCAAGAGACAAGGGAATCGCGTCTGTGCGCACAGAAGCAATAGCGGACCGTTTCCCTCGGAGTGAACGCGAAAGAGCCGTCTATATACTCGCAGACACGCGAACGTGCCTCAATGCGGTCACAGAGGCAGCAGCTTTTGCACAGATGCTCCTGGTGATTCTGGCACTTTCCAGGCACACTCCTGAAAGTCGCGCACACTGCTGTTCACTCGCTAAACGACCTCTTGGGAAACACGTCTCCGGTCGACGGACCGCTCAGATTGCTTCTCGTGTAACTGTGAACTGTGTCAGCGCAGGGAATCCGTCTCTGTTGAGCAGATGTCAATCCTGCCTCGCTTTTGCTTTGTTGCCTCTACCAAGATGATTTCCCGTTTCTCTCTTCACTGGAGCAGGCAGACACAGCCAACGCACATCAAGTGTCAAGAGACACGCTCTGCTGAGCTCAACGCTTGTGCAGATGCACATGTGCGACGAAGTCAACACACGTGCTTGTGGAGAGAAAGAAAGGGACTCCCAGGCGTGTGGAGCGACGGGGAGAAAGAGCGGGCGCTGAGGAACACAGTTTCAAACAGACTGTCTCCACACAAACAGGCACCTGTCTGCAGGTATCCTAGATCTTGATTCTTGAACTTGAGGAAACACGCGTCTGAGCAAAACTCCCAAACGCTTCCAGGAAAGACACAGGCTCTCCCACAAGCACACAAGTGTTTGCCCTCAGCTATAGATCAGGGACAAGCCTGTGAAGAGCAACCAAAGAGCTCGTCCGTCTTTCCCTCAATAGATGGGAGTAGGCGCGCTTGCGGATGTGTGCGTGTGTGTGGCCACGCGTTTGCTTAGGCATCAGTGTGTGAAAAGGTAGGTGCTTTTCTCTAGCTGCGTGTGCGTGCACGTGGTGCTGGGTGCACATCCCTGGGTGCTCGTGGAAAGGTTTCTGCATGGTTTTCGCTGAGGAATCGTGTGTGTGCACATGGACAAAGAGAAGGCGCAGCAACCAGGTTCCAGCGCCGAAGAAGGCAAAAGGCGAGGTTTCCGGCGCTATCTCCTTCTCTCCCCAGAGCTAGTCGCGCAAAGCAAGCCGCTAAGCCGGCGACCGGCAAGAGAGCTACAACGAAGCATGCCGAACGGAGAAAATAGCAGCAGCTCATCTGTTCACACCTTGTTTCTGCCATGTGCTTGAACGCCAAGACGTTCGCGCTTCTGTGAGATGAAAGACGTCCTTCTGCATATGTGGTTGCTCACACCGGTGCACTTGTTAGTGTATCCATTCAGTCCTGGGCTGCGGGGCATTCAGAAGTGGCTCTGTGGAGACGTCTGCATAGAGGCAGCTGTCAGAACACGCACACTCGATTGTTCACCAAAACATATGCAGACGCGTCCTTAGCCTGTAGATTTGGATGCACAGAGTTCCCTGTGTTCGCAAGAGACAAGGGAATCGCGTCTGTGCGCACAGAAGCAATAGCGGACCGTTTCCCTCGGAGTGAACGCGAAAGAGCCGTCTATATACTCGCAGACACGCGAACGTGCCTCAATGCGGTCACAGAGGCAGCAGCTTTTGCACAGATGCTCCTGGTGATTCTGGCACTTTCCAGGCACACTCCTGAAAGTCGCGCACACTGCTGTTCACTCGCTAAACGACCTCTTGGGAAACACGTCTCCGGTCGACGGACCGCTCAGATTGCTTCTCGTGTAACTGTGAACTGTGTCAGCGCAGGGAATCCGTCTCTGTTGAGCAGATGTCAATCCTGCCTCGCTTTTGCTTTGTTGCCTCTACCAAGATGATTTCCCGTTTCTCTCTTCACTGGAGCAGGCAGACACAGCCAACGCACATCAAGTGTCAAGAGACACGCTCTGCTGAGCTCAACGCTTGTGCAGATGCACATGTGCGACGAAGTCAACACACGTGCTTGTGGAGAGAAAGAAAGGGACTCCCAGGCGTGTGGAGCGACGGGGAGAAAGAGCGGGCGCTGAGGAACACAGTTTCAAACAGACTGTCTCCACACAAACAGGCACCTGTCTGCAGGTATCCTAGATCTTGATTCTTGAACTTGAGGAAACACGCGTCTGAGCAAAACTCCCAAACGCTTCCAGGAAAGACACAGGCTCTCCCACAAGCACACAAGTGTTTGCCCTCAGCTATAGATCAGGGACAAGCCTGTGAAGAGCAACCAAAGAGCTCGTCCGTCTTTCTCTCAATAGATGGGAGTAGGCGCGCTTGCGGATGTGTGCGTGTGTGTGGCCACGCGTTTGCTTAGGCATCAGTGTGTGAAAAGGTAGGTGCTTTTCTCTAGCTGCGTGTGCGTGCACGTGGTGCTGGGTGCACATCCCTGGGTGCTCGTGGAAAGGTTTCTGCATGGTTTTCGCTGAGGAATCGTGTGTGTGCACATGGACAAAGAGAAGGCGCAGCAACCAGGTTCCAGCGCCGAAGAAGGCAAAAGGCGAGGTTTCCGGCGCTATCTCCTTCTCTCCCCAGAGCTAGTCGCGCAAAGCAAGCCGCTAAGCCGGCGACCGGCAAGAGAGCTACAACGAAGCATGCCGAACGGAGAAAATAGCAGCAGCTCATCTGTTCACACCTTGTTTCTGCCATGTGCTTGAACGCCAAGACGTTCGCGCTTCTGTGAGATGAAAGACGTCCTTCTGCATATGTGGTTGCTCACACCGGTGCACTTGTTAGTGTATCCATTCAGTCCTGGGCTGCGGGGCATTCAGAAGTGGCTCTGTGGAGACGTCTGCATAGAGGCAGCTGTCAGAACACGCACACTCGATTGTTCACCAAAACATATGCAGACGCGTCCTTAGCCTGTAGATTTGGATGCACAGAGTTCCCTGTGTTCGCAAGAGACAAGGGAATCGCGTCTGTGCGCACAGAAGCAATAGCGGACCGTTTCCCTCGGAGTGAACGCGAAAGAGCCGTCTATATACTCGCAGACACGCGAACGTGCCTCAATGCGGTCACAGAGGCAGCAGCTTTTGCACAGATGCTCCTGGTGATTCTGGCACTTTCCAGGCACACTCCTGAAAGTCGCGCACACTGCTGTTCACTCGCTAAACGACCTCTTGGGAAACACGTCTCCGGTCGACGGACCGCTCAGATTGCTTCTCGTGTAACTGTGAACTGTGTCAGCGCAGGGAATCCGTCTCTGTTGAGCAGATGTCAATCCTGCCTCGCTTTTGCTTTGTTGCCTCTACCAAGATGATTTCCCGTTTCTCTCTTCACTGGAGCAGGCAGACACAGCCAACGCACATCAAGTGTCAAGAGACACGCTCTGCTGAGCTCAACGCTTGTGCAGATGCACATGTGCGACGAAGTCAACACACGTGCTTGTGGAGAGAAAGAAAGGGACTCCCAGGCGTGTGGAGCGACGGGGAGAAAGAGCGGGCGCTGAGGAACACAGTTTCAAACAGACTGTCTCCACACAAACAGGCACCTGTCTGCAGGTATCCTAGATCTTGATTCTTGAACTTGAGGAAACACGCGTCTGAGCAAAACTCCCAAACGCTTCCAGGAAAGACACAGGCTCTCCCACAAGCACACAAGTGTTTGCCCTCAGCTATAGATCAGGGACAAGCCTGTGAAGAGCAACCAAAGAGCTCGTCCGTCTTTCCCTCAATAGATGGGAGTAGGCGCGCTTGCGGATGTGTGCGTGTGTGTGGCCACGCGTTTGCTTAGGCATCAGTGTGTGAAAAGGTAGGTGCTTTTCTCTAGCTGCGTGTGCGTGCACGTGGTGCTGGGTGCACATCCCTGGGTGCTCGTGGAAAGGTTTCTGCATGGTTTTCGCTGAGGAATCGTGTGTGCGCACATGGACAAAGAGAAGGCGCAGCAACCAGGTTCCAGCGCCGAAGAAGGCAAAAGGCGAGGTTTCCGGCGCTATCTCCTTCTCTCCCCAGAGCTAGTCGCGCAAAGCAAGCCGCTAAGCCGGCGACCGGCAAGAGAGCTACAACGAAGCATGCCGAACGGAGAAAATAGCAGCAGCTCATCTGTTCACACCTTGTTTCTGCCATGTGCTTGAACGCCAAGACGTTCGCGCTTCTGTGAGATGAAAGACGTCCTTCTGCATATGTGGTTGCTCACACCGGTGCACTTGTTAGTGTATCCATTCAGTCCTGGGCTGCGGGGCATTCAGAAGTGGCTCTGTGGAGACGTCTGCATAGAGGCAGCTGTCAGAACACGCACACTCGATTGTTCACCAAAACATATGCAGACGCGTCCTTAGCCTGTAGATTTGGATGCACAGAGTTCCCTGTGTTCGCAAGAGACAAGGGAATCGCGTCTGTGCGCACAGAAGCAATAGCGGACCGTTTCCCTCGGAGTGAACGCGAAAGAGCCGTCTATATACTCGCAGACACGCGAACGTGCCTCAATGCGGTCACAGAGGCAGCAGCTTTTGCACAGATGCTCCTGGTGATTCTGGCACTTTCCAGGCACACTCCTGAAAGTCGCGCACACTGCTGTTCACTCGCTAAACGACCTCTTGGGAAACACGTCTCCGGTCGACGGACCGCTCAGATTGCTTCTCGTGTAACTGTGAACTGTGTCAGCGCAGGGAATCCGTCTCTGTTGAGCAGATGTCAATCCTGCCTCGCTTTTGCTTTGTTGCCTCTACCAAGATGATTTCCCGTTTCTCTCTTCACTGGAGCAGGCAGACACAGCCAACGCACATCAAGTGTCAAGAGACACGCTCTGCTGAGCTCAACGCTTGTGCAGATGCACATGTGCGACGAAGTCAACACACGTGCTTGTGGAGAGAAAGAAAGGGACTCCCAGGCGTGTGGAGCGACGGGGAGAAAGAGCGGGCGCTGAGGAACACAGTTTCAAACAGACTGTCTCCACACAAACAGGCACCTGTCTGCAGGTATCCTAGATCTTGATTCTTGAACTTGAGGAAACACGCGTCTGAGCAAAACTCCCAAACGCTTCCAGGAAAGACACAGGCTCTCCCACAAGCACACAAGTGTTTGCCCTCAGCTATAGATCAGGGACAAGCCTGTGAAGAGCAACCAAAGAGCTCGTCCGTCTTTCCCTCAATAGATGGGAGTAGGCGCGCTTGCGGATGTGTGCGTGTGTGTGGCCACGCGTTTGCTTAGGCATCAGTGTGTGAAAAGGTAGGTGCTTTTCTCTAGCTGCGTGTGCGTGCACGTGGTGCTGGGTGCACATCCCTGGGTGCTCGTGGAAAGGTTTCTGCATGGTTTTCGCTGAGGAATCGTGTGTGTGCACATGGACAAAGAGAAGGCGCAGCAACCAGGTTCCAGCGCCGAAGAAGGCAAAAGGCGAGGTTTCCGGCGCTATCTCCTTCTCTCCCCAGAGCTAGTCGCGCAAAGCAAGCCGCTAAGCCGGCGACCGGCAAGAGAGCTACAACGAAGCATGCCGAACGGAGAAAATAGCAGCAGCTCATCTGTTCACACCTTGTTTCTGCCATGTGCTTGAACGCCAAGACGTTCGCGCTTCTGTGAGATGAAAGACGTCCTTCTGCATATGTGGTTGCTCACACCGGTGCACTTGTTAGTGTATCCATTCAGTCCTGGGCTGCGGGGCATTCAGAAGTGGCTCTGTGGAGACGTCTGCATAGAGGCAGCTGTCAGAACACGCACACTCGATTGTTCACCAAAACATATGCAGACGCGTCCTTAGCCTGTAGATTTGGATGCACAGAGTTCCCTGTGTTCGCAAGAGACAAGGGAATCGCGTCTGTGCGCACAGAAGCAATAGCGGACCGTTTCCCTCGGAGTGAACGCGAAAGAGCCGTCTATATACTCGCAGACACGCGAACGTGCCTCAATGCGGTCACAGAGGCAGCAGCTTTTGCACAGATGCTCCTGGTGATTCTGGCACTTTCCAGGCACACTCCTGAAAGTCGCGCACACTGCTGTTCACTCGCTAAACGACCTCTTGGGAAACACGTCTCCGGTCGACGGACCGCTCAGATTGCTTCTCGTGTAACTGTGAACTGTGTCAGCGCAGGGAATCCGTCTCTGTTGAGCAGATGTCAATCCTGCCTCGCTTTTGCTTTGTTGCCTCTACCAAGATGATTTCCCGTTTCTCTCTTCACTGGAGCAGGCAGACACAGCCAACGCACATCAAGTGTCAAGAGACACGCTCTGCTGAGCTCAACGCTTGTGCAGATGCACATGTGCGACGAAGTCAACACACGTGCTTGTGGAGAGAAAGAAAGGGACTCCCAGGCGTGTGGAGCGACGGGGAGAAAGAGCGGGCGCTGAGGAACACAGTTTCAAACAGACTGTCTCCACACAAACAGGCACCTGTCTGCAGGTATCCTAGATCTTGATTCTTGAACTTGAGGAAACACGCGTCTGAGCAAAACTCCCAAACGCTTCCAGGAAAGACACAGGCTCTCCCACAAGCACACAAGTGTTTGCCCTCAGCTATAGATCAGGGACAAGCCTGTGAAGAGCAACCAAAGAGCTCGTCCGTCTTTCCCTCAATAGATGGGAGTAGGCGCGCTTGCGGATGTGTGCGTGTGTGTGGCCACGCGTTTGCTTAGGCATCAGTGTGTGAAAAGGTAGGTGCTTTTCTCTAGCTGCGTGTGCGTGCACGTGGTGCTGGGTGCACATCCCTGGGTGCTCGTGGAAAGGTTTCTGCATGGTTTTCGCTGAGGAATCGTGTGTGCGCACATGGACAAAGAGAAGGCGCAGCAACCAGGTTCCAGCGCCGAAGAAGGCAAAAGGCGAGGTTTCCGGCGCTATCTCCTTCTCTCCCCAGAGCTAGTCGCGCAAAGCAAGCCGCTAAGCCGGCGACCGGCAAGAGAGCTACAACGAAGCATGCCGAACGGAGAAAATAGCAGCAGCTCATCTGTTCACACCTTGTTTCTGCCATGTGCTTGAACGCCAAGACGTTCGCGCTTCTGTGAGATGAAAGACGTCCTTCTGCATATGTGGTTGCTCACACCGGTGCACTTGTTAGTGTATCCATTCAGTCCTGGGCTGCGGGGCATTCAGAAGTGGCTCTGTGGAGACGTCTGCATAGAGGCAGCTGTCAGAACACGCACACTCGATTGTTCACCAAAACATATGCAGACGCGTCCTTAGCCTGTAGATTTGGATGCACAGAGTTCCCTGTGTTCGCAAGAGACAAGGGAATCGCGTCTGTGCGCACAGAAGCAATAGCGGACCGTTTCCCTCGGAGTGAACGCGAAAGAGCCGTCTATATACTCGCAGACACGCGAACGTGCCTCAATGCGGTCACAGAGGCAGCAGCTTTTGCACAGATGCTCCTGGTGATTCTGGCACTTTCCAGGCACACTCCTGAAAGTCGCGCACACTGCTGTTCACTCGCTAAACGACCTCTTGGGAAACACGTCTCCGGTCGACGGACCGCTCAGATTGCTTCTCGTGTAACTGTGAACTGTGTCAGCGCAGGGAATCCGTCTCTGTTGAGCAGATGTCAATCCTGCCTCGCTTTTGCTTTGTTGCCTCTACCAAGATGATTTCCCGTTTCTCTCTTCACTGGAGCAGGCAGACACAGCCAACGCACATCAAGTGTCAAGAGACACGCTCTGCTGAGCTCAACGCTTGTGCAGATGCACATGTGCGACGAAGTCAACACACGTGCTTGTGGAGAGAAAGAAAGGGACTCCCAGGCGTGTGGAGCGACGGGGAGAAAGAGCGGGCGCTGAGGAACACAGTTTCAAACAGACTGTCTCCACACAAACAGGCACCTGTCTGCAGGTATCCTAGATCTTGATTCTTGAACTTGAGGAAACACGCGTCTGAGCAAAACTCCCAAACGCTTCCAGGAAAGACACAGGCTCTCCCACAAGCACACAAGTGTTTGCCCTCAGCTATAGATCAGGGACAAGCCTGTGAAGAGCAACCAAAGAGCTCGTCCGTCTTTCCCTCAATAGATGGGAGTAGGCGCGCTTGCGGATGTGTGCGTGTGTGTGGCCACGCGTTTGCTTAGGCATCAGTGTGTGAAAAGGTAGGTGCTTTTCTCTAGCTGCGTGTGCGTGCACGTGGTGCTGGGTGCACATCCCTGGGTGCTCGTGGAAAGGTTTCTGCATGGTTTTCGCTGAGGAATCGTGTGTGTGCACATGGACAAAGAGAAGGCGCAGCAACCAGGTTCCAGCGCCGAAGAAGGCAAAAGGCGAGGTTTCCGGCGCTATCTCCTTCTCTCCCCAGAGCTAGTCGCGCAAAGCAAGCCGCTAAGCCGGCGACCGGCAAGAGAGCTACAACGAAGCATGCCGAACGGAGAAAATAGCAGCAGCTCATCTGTTCACACCTTGTTTCTGCCATGTGCTTGAACGCCAAGACGTTCGCGCTTCTGTGAGATGAAAGACGTCCTTCTGCATATGTGGTTGCTCACACCGGTGCACTTGTTAGTGTATCCATTCAGTCCTGGGCTGCGGGGCATTCAGAAGTGGCTCTGTGGAGACGTCTGCATAGAGGCAGCTGTCAGAACACGCACACTCGATTGTTCACCAAAACATATGCAGACGCGTCCTTAGCCTGTAGATTTGGATGCACAGAGTTCCCTGTGTTCGCAAGAGACAAGGGAATCGCGTCTGTGCGCACAGAAGCAATAGCGGACCGTTTCCCTCGGAGTGAACGCGAAAGAGCCGTCTATATACTCGCAGACACGCGAACGTGCCTCAATGCGGTCACAGAGGCAGCAGCTTTTGCACAGATGCTCCTGGTGATTCTGGCACTTTCCAGGCACACTCCTGAAAGTCGCGCACACTGCTGTTCACTCGCTAAACGACCTCTTGGGAAACACGTCTCCGGTCGACGGACCGCTCAGATTGCTTCTCGTGTAACTGTGAACTGTGTCAGCGCAGGGAATCCGTCTCTGTTGAGCAGATGTCAATCCTGCCTCGCTTTTGCTTTGTTGCCTCTACCAAGATGATTTCCCGTTTCTCTCTTCACTGGAGCAGGCAGACACAGCCAACGCACATCAAGTGTCAAGAGACACGCTCTGCTGAGCTCAACGCTTGTGCAGATGCACATGTGCGACGAAGTCAACACACGTGCTTGTGGAGAGAAAGAAAGGGACTCCCAGGCGTGTGGAGCGACGGGGAGAAAGAGCGGGCGCTGAGGAACACAGTTTCAAACAGACTGTCTCCACACAAACAGGCACCTGTCTGCAGGTATCCTAGATCTTGATTCTTGAACTTGAGGAAACACGCGTCTGAGCAAAACTCCCAAACGCTTCCAGGAAAGACACAGGCTCTCCCACAAGCACACAAGTGTTTGCCCTCAGCTATAGATCAGGGACAAGCCTGTGAAGAGCAACCAAAGAGCTCGTCCGTCTTTCCCTCAATAGATGGGAGTAGGCGCGCTTGCGGATGTGTGCGTGTGTGTGGCCACGCGTTTGCTTAGGCATCAGTGTGTGAAAAGGTAGGTGCTTTTCTCTAGCTGCGTGTGCGTGCACGTGGTGCTGGGTGCACATCCCTGGGTGCTCGTGGAAAGGTTTCTGCATGGTTTTCGCTGAGGAATCGTGTGTGTGCACATGGACAAAGAGAAGGCGCAGCAACCAGGTTCCAGCGCCGAAGAAGGCAAAAGGCGAGGTTTCCGGCGCTATCTCCTTCTCTCCCCAGAGCTAGTCGCGCAAAGCAAGCCGCTAAGCCGGCGACCGGCAAGAGAGCTACAACGAAGCATGCCGAACGGAGAAAATAGCAGCAGCTCATCTGTTCACACCTTGTTTCTGCCATGTGCTTGAACGCCAAGACGTTCGCGCTTCTGTGAGATGAAAGACGTCCTTCTGCATATGTGGTTGCTCACACCGGTGCACTTGTTAGTGTATCCATTCAGTCCTGGGCTGCGGGGCATTCAGAAGTGGCTCTGTGGAGACGTCTGCATAGAGGCAGCTGTCAGAACACGCACACTCGATTGTTCACCAAAACATATGCAGACGCGTCCTTAGCCTGTAGATTTGGATGCACAGAGTTCCCTGTGTTCGCAAGAGACAAGGGAATCGCGTCTGTGCGCACAGAAGCAATAGCGGACCGTTTCCCTCGGAGTGAACGCGAAAGAGCCGTCTATATACTCGCAGACACGCGAACGTGCCTCAATGCGGTCACAGAGGCAGCAGCTTTTGCACAGATGCTCCTGGTGATTCTGGCACTTTCCAGGCACACTCCTGAAAGTCGCGCACACTGCTGTTCACTCGCTAAACGACCTCTTGGGAAACACGTCTCCGGTCGACGGACCGCTCAGATTGCTTCTCGTGTAACTGTGAACTGTGTCAGCGCAGGGAATCCGTCTCTGTTGAGCAGATGTCAATCCTGCCTCGCTTTTGCTTTGTTGCCTCTACCAAGATGATTTCCCGTTTCTCTCTTCACTGGAGCAGGCAGACACAGCCAACGCACATCAAGTGTCAAGAGACACGCTCTGCTGAGCTCAACGCTTGTGCAGATGCACATGTGCGACGAAGTCAACACACGTGCTTGTGGAGAGAAAGAAAGGGACTCCCAGGCGTGTGGAGCGACGGGGAGAAAGAGCGGGCGCTGAGGAACACAGTTTCAAACAGACTGTCTCCACACAAACAGGCACCTGTCTGCAGGTATCCTAGATCTTGATTCTTGAACTTGAGGAAACACGCGTCTGAGCAAAACTCCCAAACGCTTCCAGGAAAGACACAGGCTCTCCCACAAGCACACAAGTGTTTGCCCTCAGCTATAGATCAGGGACAAGCCTGTGAAGAGCAACCAAAGAGCTCGTCCGTCTTTCCCTCAATAGATGGGAGTAGGCGCGCTTGCGGATGTGTGCGTGTGTGTGGCCACGCGTTTGCTTAGGCATCAGTGTGTGAAAAGGTAGGTGCTTTTCTCTAGCTGCGTGTGCGTGCACGTGGTGCTGGGTGCACATCCCTGGGTGCTCGTGGAAAGGTTTCTGCATGGTTTTCGCTGAGGAATCGTGTGTGTGCACATGGACAAAGAGAAGGCGCAGCAACCAGGTTCCAGCGCCGAAGAAGGCAAAAGGCGAGGTTTCCGGCGCTATCTCCTTCTCTCCCCAGAGCTAGTCGCGCAAAGCAAGCCGCTAAGCCGGCGACCGGCAAGAGAGCTACAACGAAGCATGCCGAACGGAGAAAATAGCAGCAGCTCATCTGTTCACACCTTGTTTCTGCCATGTGCTTGAACGCCAAGACGTTCGCGCTTCTGTGAGATGAAAGACGTCCTTCTGCATATGTGGTTGCTCACACCGGTGCACTTGTTAGTGTATCCATTCAGTCCTGGGCTGCGGGGCATTCAGAAGTGGCTCTGTGGAGACGTCTGCATAGAGGCAGCTGTCAGAACACGCACACTCGATTGTTCACCAAAACATATGCAGACGCGTCCTTAGCCTGTAGATTTGGATGCACAGAGTTCCCTGTGTTCGCAAGAGACAAGGGAATCGCGTCTGTGCGCACAGAAGCAATAGCGGACCGTTTCCCTCGGAGTGAACGCGAAAGAGCCGTCTATATACTCGCAGACACGCGAACGTGCCTCAATGCGGTCACAGAGGCAGCAGCTTTTGCACAGATGCTCCTGGTGATTCTGGCACTTTCCAGGCACACTCCTGAAAGTCGCGCACACTGCTGTTCACTCGCTAAACGACCTCTTGGGAAACACGTCTCCGGTCGACGGACCGCTCAGATTGCTTCTCGTGTAACTGTGAACTGTGTCAGCGCAGGGAATCCGTCTCTGTTGAGCAGATGTCAATCCTGCCTCGCTTTTGCTTTGTTGCCTCTACCAAGATGATTTCCCGTTTCTCTCTTCACTGGAGCAGGCAGACACAGCCAACGCACATCAAGTGTCAAGAGACACGCTCTGCTGAGCTCAACGCTTGTGCAGATGCACATGTGCGACGAAGTCAACACACGTGCTTGTGGAGAGAAAGAAAGGGACTCCCAGGCGTGTGGAGCGACGGGGAGAAAGAGCGGGCGCTGAGGAACACAGTTTCAAACAGACTGTCTCCACACAAACAGGCACCTGTCTGCAGGTATCCTAGATCTTGATTCTTGAACTTGAGGAAACACGCGTCTGAGCAAAACTCCCAAACGCTTCCAGGAAAGACACAGGCTCTCCCACAAGCACACAAGTGTTTGCCCTCAGCTATAGATCAGGGACAAGCCTGTGAAGAGCAACCAAAGAGCTCGTCCGTCTTTCCCTCAATAGATGGGAGTAGGCGCGCTTGCGGATGTGTGCGTGTGTGTGGCCACGCGTTTGCTTAGGCATCAGTGTGTGAAAAGGTAGGTGCTTTTCTCTAGCTGCGTGTGCGTGCACGTGGTGCTGGGTGCACATCCCTGGGTGCTCGTGGAAAGGTTTCTGCATGGTTTTCGCTGAGGAATCGTGTGTGTGCACATGGACAAAGAGAAGGCGCAGCAACCAGGTTCCAGCGCCGAAGAAGGCAAAAGGCGAGGTTTCCGGCGCTATCTCCTTCTCTCCCCAGAGCTAGTCGCGCAAAGCAAGCCGCTAAGCCGGCGACCGGCAAGAGAGCTACAACGAAGCATGCCGAACGGAGAAAATAGCAGCAGCTCATCTGTTCACACCTTGTTTCTGCCATGTGCTTGAACGCCAAGACGTTCGCGCTTCTGTGAGATGAAAGACGTCCTTCTGCATATGTGGTTGCTCACACCGGTGCACTTGTTAGTGTATCCATTCAGTCCTGGGCTGCGGGGCATTCAGAAGTGGCTCTGTGGAGACGTCTGCATAGAGGCAGCTGTCAGAACACGCACACTCGATTGTTCACCAAAACATATGCAGACGCGTCCTTAGCCTGTAGATTTGGATGCACAGAGTTCCCTGTGTTCGCAAGAGACAAGGGAATCGCGTCTGTGCGCACAGAAGCAATAGCGGACCGTTTCCCTCGGAGTGAACGCGAAAGAGCCGTCTATATACTCGCAGACACGCGAACGTGCCTCAATGCGGTCACAGAGGCAGCAGCTTTTGCACAGATGCTCCTGGTGATTCTGGCACTTTCCAGGCACACTCCTGAAAGTCGCGCACACTGCTGTTCACTCGCTAAACGACCTCTTGGGAAACACGTCTCCGGTCGACGGACCGCTCAGATTGCTTCTCGTGTAACTGTGAACTGTGTCAGCGCAGGGAATCCGTCTCTGTTGAGCAGATGTCGATCCTGCCTCGCTTTTGCTTTGTTGCCTCTACCAAGATGATTTCCCGTTTCTCTCTTCACTGGAGCACGCAGACACAGCCAACGCACATCAAGTGTCAAGAGACACGCTCTGCTGAGCTCAACGCTTGTGCAGATGCACATGTGCGACGAAGTCAACACACGTGCTTGTGGAGAGAAAGAAAGGGTCTCCCAGGCGTGTGGAGCGACGGGGAGAAAGAGCGGGCGCTGAGGAACACAGTTTCAAACAGACTGTCTCCACACAAACAGGCACCTGTCTGCAGGTATCCTAGATCTTGATTCTTGAACTTGAGGAAACACGCGTCTGAGCAAAACTCCCAAACGCTTCCAGGAAAGACACAGGCTCTCCCACAAGCACACAAGTGTTTGCCCTCAGCTATAGATCAGGGACAAGCCTGTGAAGAGCAACCAAAGAGCTCGTCCGTCTTTCCCTCAATAGATGGGAGTAGGCGCGCTTGCGGATGTGTGCGTGTGTGTGGCCACGCGTTTGCTTAGGCATCAGTGTGTGAAAAGGTAGGTGCTTTTCTCTAGCTGCGTGTGCGTGCACGTGGTGCTGGGTGCACATCCCTGGGTGCTCGTGGAAAGGTTTCTGCATGGTTTTCGCTGAGGAATCGTGTGTGTGCACATGGACAAAGAGAAGGCGCAGCAACCAGGTTCCAGCGCCGAAGAAGGCAAAAGGCGAGGTTTCCGGTGCTATCTCCTTCTCTCCCCAGAGCTAGTCGCGCAAAGCAAGCCGCTAAGCCGGCGACCGGCAAGAGAGCTACAACGAAGCATGCCGAACGGAGAAAATAGCAGCAGCTCATCTGTTCACACCTTGTTTCTGCCATGTGCTTGAACGCCAAGACGTTCGCGCTTCTGTGAGATGAAAGACGTCCTTCTGCATATGTGGTTGCTCACACCGGTGCACTTGTTAGTGTATCCATTCAGTCCTGGGCTGCGGGGCATTCAGAAGTGGCTCTGTGGAGACGTCTGCATAGAGGCAGCTGTCAGAACACGCACACTCGATTGTTCACCAAAACATATGCAGACGCGTCCTTAGCCTGTAGATTTGGATGCACAGAGTTCCCTGTGTTCGCAAGAGACAAGGGAATCGCGTCTGTGCGCACAGAAGCAATAGCGGACCGTTTCCCTCGGAGTGAACGCGAAAGAGCCGTCTATATACTCGCAGACACGCGAACGTGCCTCAATGCGGTCACAGAGGCAGCAGCTTTTGCACAGATGCTCCTGGTGATTCTGGCACTTTCCAGGCACACTCCTGAAAGTCGCGCACACTGCTGTTCACTCGCTAAACGACCTCTTGGGAAACACGTCTCCGGTCGACGGACCGCTCAGATTGCTTCTCGTGTAACTGTGAACTGTGTCAGCGCAGGGAATCCGTCTCTGTTGAGCAGATGTCAATCCTGCCTCGCTTTTGCTTTGTTGCCTCTACCAAGATGATTTCCCGTTTCTCTCTTCACTGGAGCAGGCAGACACAGCCAACGCACATCAAGTGTCAAGAGACACGCTCTGCTGAGCTCAACGCTTGTGCAGATGCACATGTGCGACGAAGTCAACACACGTGCTTGTGGAGAGAAAGAAAGGGACTCCCAGGCGTGTGGAGCGACGGGGAGAAAGAGCGGGCGCTGAGGAACACAGTTTCAAACAGACTGCCTCCACACAAACAGGCACCTGTCTGCAGGTATCCTAGATCTTGATTCTTGAACTTGAGGAAACACGCGTCTGAGCAAAACTCCCAAACGCTTCCAGGAAAGACACAGGCTCTCCCACAAGCACACAAGTGTTTGCCCTCAGCTATAGATCAGGGACAAGCCTGTGAAGAGCAACCAAAGAGCTCGTCCGTCTTTCCCTCAATAGATGGGAGTAGGCGCGCTTGCGGATGTGTGCGTGTGTGTGGCCACGCGTTTGCTTAGGCATCAGTGTGTGAAAAGGTAGGTGCTTTTCTCTAGCTGCGTGTGCGTGCACGTGGTGCTGGGTGCACATCCCTGGGTGCTCGTGGAAAGGTTTCTGCATGGTTTTCGCTGAGGAATCGTGTGTGTGCACATGGACAAAGAGAAGGCGCAGCAACCAGGTTCCAGCGCCGAAGAAGGCAAAAGGCGAGGTTTCCGGCGCTATCTCCTTCTCTCCCCAGAGCTAGTCGCGCAAAGCAAGCCGCTAAGCCGGCGACCGGCAAGAGAGCTACAACGAAGCATGCCGAACGGAGAAAATAGCAGCAGCTCATCTGTTCACACCTTGTTTCTGCCATGTGCTTGAACGCCAAGACGTTCGCGCTTCTGTGAGATGAAAGACGTCCTTCTGCATATGTGGTTGCTCACACCGGTGCACTTGTTAGTGTATCCATTCAGTCCTGGGCTGCGGGGCATTCAGAAGTGGCTCTGTGGAGACGTCTGCATAGAGGCAGCTGTCAGAACACGCACACTCGATTGTTCACCAAAACATATGCAGACGCGTCCTTAGCCTGTAGATTTGGATGCACAGAGTTCCCTGTGTTCGCAAGAGACAAGGGAATCGCGTCTGTGCGCACAGAAGCAATAGCGGACCGTTTCCCTCGGAGTGAACGCGAAAGAGCCGTCTATATACTCGCAGACACGCGAACGTGCCTCAATGCGGTCACAGAGGCAGCAGCTTTTGCACAGATGCTCCTGGTGATTCTGGCACTTTCCAGGCACACTCCTGAAAGTCGCGCACACTGCTGTTCACTCGCTAAACGACCTCTTGGGAAACACGTCTCCGGTCGACGGACCGCTCAGATTGCTTCTCGTGTAACTGTGAACTGTGTCAGCGCAGGGAATCCGTCTCTGTTGAGCAGATGTCAATCCTGCCTCGCTTTTGCTTTGTTGCCTCTACCAAGATGATTTCCCGTTTCTCTCTTCACTGGAGCAGGCAGACACAGCCAACGCACATCAAGTGTCAAGAGACACGCTCTGCTGAGCTCAACGCTTGTGCAGATGCACATGTGCGACGAAGTCAACACACGTGCTTGTGGAGAGAAAGAAAGGGACTCCCAGGCGTGTGGAGCGACGGGGAGAAAGAGCGGGCGCTGAGGAACACAGTTTCAAACAGACTGTCTCCACACAAACAGGCACCTGTCTGCAGGTATCCTAGATCTTGATTCTTGAACTTGAGGAAACACGCGTCTGAGCAAAACTCCCAAACGCTTCCAGGAAAGACACAGGCTCTCCCACAAGCACACAAGTGTTTGCCCTCAGCTATAGATCAGGGACAAGCCTGTGAAGAGCAACCAAAGAGCTCGTCCGTCTTTCCCTCAATAGATGGGAGTAGGCGCGCTTGCGGATGTGTGCGTGTGTGTGGCCACGCGTTTGCTTAGGCATCAGTGTGTGAAAAGGTAGGTGCTTTTCTCTAGCTGCGTGTGCGTGCACGTGGTGCTGGGTGCACATCCCTGGGTGCTCGTGGAAAGGTTTCTGCATGGTTTTCGCTGAGGAATCGTGTGTGTGCACATGGACAAAGAGAAGGCGCAGCAACCAGGTTCCAGCGCCGAAGAAGGCAAAAGGCGAGGTTTCCGGCGCTATCTCCTTCTCTCCCCAGAGCTAGTCGCGCAAAGCAAGCCGCTAAGCCGGCGACCGGCAAGAGAGCTACAACGAAGCATGCCGAACGGAGAAAATAGCAGCAGCTCATCTGTTCACACCTTGTTTCTGCCATGTGCTTGAACGCCAAGACGTTCGCGCTTCTGTGAGATGAAAGACGTCCTTCTGCATATGTGCTTGCTCACACCGGTGCACTTGTTAGTGTATCCATTCAGTCCTGGGCTGCGGGGCATTCAGAAGTGGCTCTGTGGAGACGTCTGCATAGAGGCAGCTGTCAGAACACGCACACTCGATTGTTCACCAAAACATATGCAGACGCGTCCTTAGCCTGTAGATTTGGATGCACAGAGTTCCCTGTGTTCGCAAGAGACAAGGGAATCGCGTCTGTGCGCACAGAAGCAATAGCGGACCGTTTCCCTCGGAGTGAACGCGAAAGAGCCGTCTATATACTCGCAGACACGCGAACGTGCCTCAATGCGGTCACAGAGGCAGCAGCTTTTGCACAGATGCTCCTGGTGATTCTGGCACTTTCCAGGCACACTCCTGAAAGTCGCGCACACTGCTGTTCACTCGCTAAACGACCTCTTGGGAAACACGTCTCCGGTCGACGGACCGCTCAGATTGCTTCTCGTGTAACTGTGAACTGTGTCAGCGCAGGGAATCCGTCTCTGTTGAGCAGATGTCAATCCTGCCTCGCTTTTGCTTTGTTGCCTCTACCAAGATGATTTCCCGTTTCTCTCTTCACTGGAGCAGGCAGACACAGCCAACGCACATCAAGTGTCAAGAGACACGCTCTGCTGAGCTCAACGCTTGTGCAGATGCACATGTGCGACGAAGTCAACACACGTGCTTGTGGAGAGAAAGAAAGGGACTCCCAGGCGTGTGGAGCGACGGGGAGAAAGAGCGGGCGCTGAGGAACACAGTTTCAAACAGACTGTCTCCACACAAACAGGCACCTGTCTGCAGGTATCCTAGATCTTGATTCTTGAACTTGAGGAAACACGCGTCTGAGCAAAACTCCCAAACGCTTCCAGGAAAGACACAGGCTCTCCCACAAGCACACAAGTGTTTGCCCTCAGCTATAGATCAGGGACAAGCCTGTGAAGAGCAACCAAAGAGCTCGTCCGTCTTTCCCTCAATAGATGGGAGTAGGCGCGCTTGCGGATGTGTGCGTGTGTGTGGCCACGCGTTTGCTTAGGCATCAGTGTGTGAAAAGGTAGGTGCTTTTCTCTAGCTGCGTGTGCGTGCACGTGGTGCTGGGTGCACATCCCTGGGTGCTCGTGGAAAGGTTTCTGCATGGTTTTCGCTGAGGAATCGTGTGTGTGCACATGGACAAAGAGAAGGCGCAGCAACCAGGTTCCAGCGCCGAAGAAGGCAAAAGGCGAGGTTTCCGGCGCTATCTCCTTCTCTCCCCAGAGCTAGTCGCGCAAAGCAAGCCGCTAAGCCGGCGACCGGCAAGAGAGCTACAACGAAGCATGCCGAACGGAGAAAATAGCAGCAGCTCATCTGTTCACACCTTGTTTCTGCCATGTGCTTGAACGCCAAGACGTTCGCGCTTCTGTGAGATGAAAGACGTCCTTCTGCATATGTGGTTGCTCACACCGGTGCACTTGTTAGTGTATCCATTCAGTCCTGGGCTGCGGGGCATTCAGAAGTGGCTCTGTGGAGACGTCTGCATAGAGGCAGCTGTCAGAACACGCACACTCGATTGTTCACCAAAACATATGCAGACGCGTCCTTAGCCTGTAGATTTGGATGCACAGAGTTCCCTGTGTTCGCAAGAGACAAGGGAATCGCGTCTGTGCGCACAGAAGCAATAGCGGACCGTTTCCCTCGGAGTGAACGCGAAAGAGCCGTCTATATACTCGCAGACACGCGAACGTGCCTCAATGCGGTCACAGAGGCAGCAGCTTTTGCACAGATGCTCCTGGTGATTCTGGCACTTTCCAGGCACACTCCTGAAAGTCGCGCACACTGCTGTTCACTCGCTAAACGACCTCTTGGGAAACACGTCTCCGGTCGACGGACCGCTCAGATTGCTTCTCGTGTAACTGTGAACTGTGTCAGCGCAGGGAATCCGTCTCTGTTGAGCAGATGTCAATCCTGCCTCGCTTTTGCTTTGTTGCCTCTACCAAGATGATTTCCCGTTTCTCTCTTCACTGGAGCAGGCAGACACAGCCAACGCACATCAAGTGTCAAGAGACACGCTCTGCTGAGCTCAACGCTTGTGCAGATGCACATGTGCGACGAAGTCAACACACGTGCTTGTGGAGAGAAAGAAAGGGACTCCCAGGCGTGTGGAGCGACGGGGAGAAAGAGCGGGCGCTGAGGAACACAGTTTCAAACAGACTGTCTCCACACAAACAGGCACCTGTCTGCAGGTATCCTAGATCTTGATTCTTGAACTTGAGGAAACACGCGTCTGAGCAAAACTCCCAAACGCTTCCAGGAAAGACACAGGCTCTCCCACAAGCACACAAGTGTTTGCCCTCAGCTATAGATCAGGGACAAGCCTGTGAAGAGCAACCAAAGAGCTCGTCCGTCTTTCCCTCAATAGATGGGAGTAGGCGCGCTTGCGGATGTGTGCGTGTGTGTGGCCACGCGTTTGCTTAGGCATCAGTGTGTGAAAAGGTAGGTGCTTTTCTCTAGCTGCGTGTGCGTGCACGTGGTGCTGGGTGCACATCCCTGGGTGCTCGTGGAAAGGTTTCTGCATGGTTTTCGCTGAGGAATCGTGTGTGTGCACATGGACAAAGAGAAGGCGCAGCAACCAGGTTCCAGCGCCGAAGAAGGCAAAAGGCGAGGTTTCCGGCGCTATCTCCTTCTCTCCCCAGAGCTAGTCGCGCAAAGCAAGCCGCTAAGCCGGCGACCGGCAAGAGAGCTACAACGAAGCATGCCGAACGGAGAAAATAGCAGCAGCTCATCTGTTCACACCTTGTTTCTGCCATGTGCTTGAACGCCAAGACGTTCGCGCTTCTGTGAGATGAAAGACGTCCTTCTGCATATGTGGTTGCTCACACCGGTGCACTTGTTAGTGTATCCATTCAGTCCTGGGCTGCGGGGCATTCAGAAGTGGCTCTGTGGAGACGTCTGCATAGAGGCAGCTGTCAGAACACGCACACTCGATTGTTCACCAAAACATATGCAGACGCGTCCTTAGCCTGTAGATTTGGATGCACAGAGTTCCCTGTGTTCGCAAGAGACAAGGGAATCGCGTCTGTGCGCACAGAAGCAATAGCGGACCGTTTCCCTCGGAGTGAACGCGAAAGAGCCGTCTATATACTCGCAGACACGCGAACGTGCCTCAATGCGGTCACAGAGGCAGCAGCTTTTGCACAGATGCTCCTGGTGATTCTGGCACTTTCCAGGCACACTCCTGAAAGTCGCGCACACTGCTGTTCACTCGCTAAACGACCTCTTGGGAAACACGTCTCCGGTCGACGGACCGCTCAGATTGCTTCTCGTGTAACTGTGAACTGTGTCAGCGCAGGGAATCCGTCTCTGTTGAGCAGATGTCAATCCTGCCTCGCTTTTGCTTTGTTGCCTCTACCAAGATGATTTCCCGTTTCTCTCTTCACTGGAGCAGGCAGACACAGCCAACGCACATCAAGTGTCAAGAGACACGCTCTGCTGAGCTCAACGCTTGTGCAGATGCACATGTGCGACGAAGTCAACACACGTGCTTGTGGAGAGAAAGAAAGGGACTCCCAGGCGTGTGGAGCGACGGGGAGAAAGAGCGGGCGCTGAGGAACACAGTTTCAAACAGACTGTCTCCACACAAACAGGCACCTGTCTGCAGGTATCCTAGATCTTGATTCTTGAACTTGAGGAAACACGCGTCTGAGCAAAACTCCCAAACGCTTCCAGGAAAGACACAGGCTCTCCCACAAGCACACAAGTGTTTGCCCTCAGCTATAGATCAGGGACAAGCCTGTGAAGAGCAACCAAAGAGCTCGTCCGTCTTTCCCTCAATAGATGGGAGTAGGCGCGCTTGCGGATGTGTGCGTGTGTGTGGCCACGCGTTTGCTTAGGCATCAGTGTGTGAAAAGGTAGGTGCTTTTCTCTAGCTGCGTGTGCGTGCACGTGGTGCTGGGTGCACATCCCTGGGTGCTCGTGGAAAGGTTTCTGCATGGTTTTCGCTGAGGAATCGTGTGTGTGCACATGGACAAAGAGAAGGCGCAGCAACCAGGTTCCAGCGCCGAAGAAGGCAAAAGGCGAGGTTTCCGGCGCTATCTCCTTCTCTCCCCAGAGCTAGTCGCGCAAAGCAAGCCGCTAAGCCGGCGACCGGCAAGAGAGCTACAACGAAGCATGCCGAACGGAGAAAATAGCAGCAGCTCATCTGTTCACACCTTGTTTCTGCCATGTGCTTGAACGCCAAGACGTTCGCGCTTCTGTGAGATGAAAGACGTCCTTCTGCATATGTGGTTGCTCACACCGGTGCACTTGTTAGTGTATCCATTCAGTCCTGGGCTGCGGGGCATTCAGAAGTGGCTCTGTGGAGACGTCTGCATAGAGGCAGCTGTCAGAACACGCACACTCGATTGTTCACCAAAACATATGCAGACGCGTCCTTAGCCTGTAGATTTGGATGCACAGAGTTCCCTGTGTTCGCAAGAGACAAGGGAATCGCGTCTGTGCGCACAGAAGCAATAGCGGACCGTTTCCCTCGGAGTGAACGCGAAAGAGCCGTCTATATACTCGCAGACACGCGAACGTGCCTCAATGCGGTCACAGAGGCAGCAGCTTTTGCACAGATGCTCCTGGTGATTCTGGCACTTTCCAGGCACACTCCTGAAAGTCGCGCACACTGCTGTTCACTCGCTAAACGACCTCTTGGGAAACACGTCTCCGGTCGACGGACCGCTCAGATTGCTTCTCGTGTAACTGTGAACTGTGTCAGCGCAGGGAATCCGTCTCTGTTGAGCAGATGTCAATCCTGCCTCGCTTTTGCTTTGTTGCCTCTACCAAGATGATTTCCCGTTTCTCTCTTCACTGGAGCAGGCAGACACAGCCAACGCACATCAAGTGTCAAGAGACACGCTCTGCTGAGCTCAACGCTTGTGCAGATGCACATGTGCGACGAAGTCAACACACGTGCTTGTGGAGAGAAAGAAAGGGACTCCCAGGCGTGTGGAGCGACGGGGAGAAAGAGCGGGCGCTGAGGAACACAGTTTCAAACAGACTGTCTCCACACAAACAGGCACCTGTCTGCAGGTATCCTAGATCTTGATTCTTGAACTTGAGGAAACACGCGTCTGAGCAAAACTCCCAAACGCTTCCAGGAAAGACACAGGCTCTCCCACAAGCACACAAGTGTTTGCCCTCAGCTATAGATCAGGGACAAGCCTGTGAAGAGCAACCAAAGAGCTCGTCCGTCTTTCCCTCAATAGATGGGAGTAGGCGCGCTTGCGGATGTGTGCGTGTGTGTGGCCACGCGTTTGCTTAGGCATCAGTGTGTGAAAAGGTAGGTGCTTTTCTCTAGCTGCGTGTGCGTGCACGTGGTGCTGGGTGCACATCCCTGGGTGCTCGTGGAAAGGTTTCTGCATGGTTTTCGCTGAGGAATCGTGTGTGTGCACATGGACAAAGAGAAGGCGCAGCAACCAGGTTCCAGCGCCGAAGAAGGCAAAAGGCGAGGTTTCCGGCGCTATCTCCTTCTCTCCCCAGAGCTAGTCGCGCAAAGCAAGCCGCTAAGCCGGCGACCGGCAAGAGAGCTACAACGAAGCATGCCGAACGGAGAAAATAGCAGCAGCTCATCTGTTCACACCTTGTTTCTGCCATGTGCTTGAACGCCAAGACGTTCGCGCTTCTGTGAGATGAAAGACGTCCTTCTGCATATGTGGTTGCTCACACCGGTGCACTTGTTAGTGTATCCATTCAGTCCTGGGCTGCGGGGCATTCAGAAGTGGCTCTGTGGAGACGTCTGCATAGAGGCAGCTGTCAGAACACGCACACTCGATTGTTCACCAAAACATATGCAGACGCGTCCTTAGCCTGTAGATTTGGATGCACAGAGTTCCCTGTGTTCGCAAGAGACAAGGGAATCGCGTCTGTGCGCACAGAAGCAATAGCGGACCGTTTCCCTCGGAGTGAACGCGAAAGAGCCGTCTATATACTCGCAGACACGCGAACGTGCCTCAATGCGGTCACAGAGGCAGCAGCTTTTGCACAGATGCTCCTGGTGATTCTGGCACTTTCCAGGCACACTCCTGAAAGTCGCGCACACTGCTGTTCACTCGCTAAACGACCTCTTGGGAAACACGTCTCCGGTCGACGGACCGCTCAGATTGCTTCTCGTGTAACTGTGAACTGTGTCAGCGCAGGGAATCCGTCTCTGTTGAGCAGATGTCGATCCTGCCTCGCTTTTGCTTTGTTGCCTCTACCAAGATGATTTCCCGTTTCTCTCTTCACTGGAGCACGCAGACACAGCCAACGCACATCAAGTGTCAAGAGACACGCTCTGCTGAGCTCAACGCTTGTGCAGATGCACATGTGCGACGAAGTCAACACACGTGCTTGTGGAGAGAAAGAAAGGGTCTCCCAGGCGTGTGGAGCGACGGGGAGAAAGAGCGGGCGCTGAGGAACACAGTTTCAAACAGACTGTCTCCACACAAACAGGCACCTGTCTGCAGGTATCCTAGATCTTGATTCTTGAACTTGAGGAAACACGCGTCTGAGCAAAACTCCCAAACGCTTCCAGGAAAGACACAGGCTCTCCCACAAGCACACAAGTGTTTGCCCTCAGCTATAGATCAGGGACAAGCCTGTGAAGAGCAACCAAAGAGCTCGTCCGTCTTTCCCTCAATAGATGGGAGTAGGCGCGCTTGCGGATGTGTGCGTGTGTGTGGCCACGCGTTTGCTTAGGCATCAGTGTGTGAAAAGGTAGGTGCTTTTCTCTAGCTGCGTGTGCGTGCACGTGGTGCTGGGTGCACATCCCTGGGTGCTCGTGGAAAGGTTTCTGCATGGTTTTCGCTGAGGAATCGTGTGTGTGCACATGGACAAAGAGAAGGCGCAGCAACCAGGTTCCAGCGCCGAAGAAGGCAAAAGGCGAGGTTTCCGGTGCTATCTCCTTCTCTCCCCAGAGCTAGTCGCGCAAAGCAAGCCGCTAAGCCGGCGACCGGCAAGAGAGCTACAACGAAGCATGCCGAACGGAGAAAATAGCAGCAGCTCATCTGTTCACACCTTGTTTCTGCCATGTGCTTGAACGCCAAGACGTTCGCGCTTCTGTGAGATGAAAGACGTCCTTCTGCATATGTGGTTGCTCACACCGGTGCACTTGTTAGTGTATCCATTCAGTCCTGGGCTGCGGGGCATTCAGAAGTGGCTCTGTGGAGACGTCTGCATAGAGGCAGCTGTCAGAACACGCACACTCGATTGTTCACCAAAACATATGCAGACGCGTCCTTAGCCTGTAGATTTGGATGCACAGAGTTCCCTGTGTTCGCAAGAGACAAGGGAATCGCGTCTGTGCGCACAGAAGCAATAGCGGACCGTTTCCCTCGGAGTGAACGCGAAAGAGCCGTCTATATACTCGCAGACACGCGAACGTGCCTCAATGCGGTCACAGAGGCAGCAGCTTTTGCACAGATGCTCCTGGTGATTCTGGCACTTTCCAGGCACACTCCTGAAAGTCGCGCACACTGCTGTTCACTCGCTAAACGACCTCTTGGGAAACACGTCTCCGGTCGACGGACCGCTCAGATTGCTTCTCGTGTAACTGTGAACTGTGTCAGCGCAGGGAATCCGTCTCTGTTGAGCAGATGTCAATCCTGCCTCGCTTTTGCTTTGTTGCCTCTACCAAGATGATTTCCCGTTTCTCTCTTCACTGGAGCAGGCAGACACAGCCAACGCACATCAAGTGTCAAGAGACACGCTCTGCTGAGCTCAACGCTTGTGCAGATGCACATGTGCGACGAAGTCAACACACGTGCTTGTGGAGAGAAAGAAAGGGACTCCCAGGCGTGTGGAGCGACGGGGAGAAAGAGCGGGCGCTGAGGAACACAGTTTCAAACAGACTGTCTCCACACAAACAGGCACCTGTCTGCAGGTATCCTAGATCTTGATTCTTGAACTTGAGGAAACACGCGTCTGAGCAAAACTCCCAAACGCTTCCAGGAAAGACACAGGCTCTCCCACAAGCACACAAGTGTTTGCCCTCAGCTATAGATCAGGGACAAGCCTGTGAAGAGCAACCAAAGAGCTCGTCCGTCTTTCCCTCAATAGATGGGAGTAGGCGCGCTTGCGGATGTGTGCGTGTGTGTGGCCACGCGTTTGCTTAGGCATCAGTGTGTGAAAAGGTAGGTGCTTTTCTCTAGCTGCGTGTGCGTGCACGTGGTGCTGGGTGCACATCCCTGGGTGCTCGTGGAAAGGTTTCTGCATGGTTTTCGCTGAGGAATCGTGTGTGTGCACATGGACAAAGAGAAGGCGCAGCAACCAGGTTCCAGCGCCGAAGAAGGCAAAAGGCGAGGTTTCCGGCGCTATCTCCTTCTCTCCCCAGAGCTAGTCGCGCAAAGCAAGCCGCTAAGCCGGCGACCGGCAAGAGAGCTACAACGAAGCATGCCGAACGGAGAAAATAGCAGCAGCTCATCTGTTCACACCTTGTTTCTGCCATGTGCTTGAACGCCAAGACGTTCGCGCTTCTGTGAGATGAAAGACGTCCTTCTGCATATGTGGTTGCTCACACCGGTGCACTTGTTAGTGTATCCATTCAGTCCTGGGCTGCGGGGCATTCAGAAGTGGCTCTGTGGAGACGTCTGCATAGAGGCAGCTGTCAGAACACGCACACTCGATTGTTCACCAAAACATATGCAGACGCGTCCTTAGCCTGTAGATTTGGATGCACAGAGTTCCCTGTGTTCGCAAGAGACAAGGGAATCGCGTCTGTGCGCACAGAAGCAATAGCGGACCGTTTCCCTCGGAGTGAACGCGAAAGAGCCGTCTATATACTCGCAGACACGCGAACGTGCCTCAATGCGGTCACAGAGGCAGCAGCTTTTGCACAGATGCTCCTGGTGATTCTGGCACTTTCCAGGCACACTCCTGAAAGTCGCGCACACTGCTGTTCACTCGCTAAACGACCTCTTGGGAAACACGTCTCCGGTCGACGGACCGCTCAGATTGCTTCTCGTGTAACTGTGAACTGTGTCAGCGCAGGGAATCCGTCTCTGTTGAGCAGATGTCAATCCTGCCTCGCTTTTGCTTTGTTGCCTCTACCAAGATGATTTCCCGTTTCTCTCTTCACTGGAGCAGGCAGACACAGCCAACGCACATCAAGTGTCAAGAGACACGCTCTGCTGAGCTCAACGCTTGTGCAGATGCACATGTGCGACGAAGTCAACACACGTGCTTGTGGAGAGAAAGAAAGGGACTCCCAGGCGTGTGGAGCGACGGGGAGAAAGAGCGGGCGCTGAGGAACACAGTTTCAAACAGACTGTCTCCACACAAACAGGCACCTGTCTGCAGGTATCCTAGATCTTGATTCTTGAACTTGAGGAAACACGCGTCTGAGCAAAACTCCCAAACGCTTCCAGGAAAGACACAGGCTCTCCCACAAGCACACAAGTGTTTGCCCTCAGCTATAGATCAGGGACAAGCCTGTGAAGAGCAACCAAAGAGCTCGTCCGTCTTTCCCTCAATAGATGGGAGTAGGCGCGCTTGCGGATGTGTGCGTGTGTGTGGCCACGCGTTTGCTTAGGCATCAGTGTGTGAAAAGGTAGGTGCTTTTCTCTAGCTGCGTGTGCGTGCACGTGGTGCTGGGTGCACATCCCTGGGTGCTCGTGGAAAGGTTTCTGCATGGTTTTCGCTGAGGAATCGTGTGTGTGCACATGGACAAAGAGAAGGCGCAGCAACCAGGTTCCAGCGCCGAAGAAGGCAAAAGGCGAGGTTTCCGGCGCTATCTCCTTCTCTCCCCAGAGCTAGTCGCGCAAAGCAAGCCGCTAAGCCGGCGACCGGCAAGAGAGCTACAACGAAGCATGCCGAACGGAGAAAATAGCAGCAGCTCATCTGTTCACACCTTGTTTCTGCCATGTGCTTGAACGCCAAGACGTTCGCGCTTCTGTGAGATGAAAGACGTCCTTCTGCATATGTGGTTGCTCACACCGGTGCACTTGTTAGTGTATCCATTCAGTCCTGGGCTGCGGGGCATTCAGAAGTGGCTCTGTGGAGACGTCTGCATAGAGGCAGCTGTCAGAACACGCACACTCGATTGTTCACCAAAACATATGCAGACGCGTCCTTAGCCTGTAGATTTGGATGCACAGAGTTCCCTGTGTTCGCAAGAGACAAGGGAATCGCGTCTGTGCGCACAGAAGCAATAGCGGACCGTTTCCCTCGGAGTGAACGCGAAAGAGCCGTCTATATACTCGCAGACACGCGAACGTGCCTCAATGCGGTCACAGAGGCAGCAGCTTTTGCACAGATGCTCCTGGTGATTCTGGCACTTTCCAGGCACACTCCTGAAAGTCGCGCACACTGCTGTTCACTCGCTAAACGACCTCTTGGGAAACACGTCTCCGGTCGACGGACCGCTCAGATTGCTTCTCGTGTAACTGTGAACTGTGTCAGCGCAGGGAATCCGTCTCTGTTGAGCAGATGTCAATCCTGCCTCGCTTTTGCTTTGTTGCCTCTACCAAGATGATTTCCCGTTTCTCTCTTCACTGGAGCAGGCAGACACAGCCAACGCACATCAAGTGTCAAGAGACACGCTCTGCTGAGCTCAACGCTTGTGCAGATGCACATGTGCGACGAAGTCAACACACGTGCTTGTGGAGAGAAAGAAAGGGACTCCCAGGCGTGTGGAGCGACGGGGAGAAAGAGCGGGCGCTGAGGAACACAGTTTCAAACAGACTGTCTCCACACAAACAGGCACCTGTCTGCAGGTATCCTAGATCTTGATTCTTGAACTTGAGGAAACACGCGTCTGAGCAAAACTCCCAAACGCTTCCAGGAAAGACACAGGCTCTCCCACAAGCACACAAGTGTTTGCCCTCAGCTATAGATCAGGGACAAGCCTGTGAAGAGCAACCAAAGAGCTCGTCCGTCTTTCCCTCAATAGATGGGAGTAGGCGCGCTTGCGGATGTGTGCGTGTGTGTGGCCACGCGTTTGCTTAGGCATCAGTGTGTGAAAAGGTAGGTGCTTTTCTCTAGCTGCGTGTGCGTGCACGTGGTGCTGGGTGCACATCCCTGGGTGCTCGTGGAAAGGTTTCTGCATGGTTTTCGCTGAGGAATCGTGTGTGTGCACATGGACAAAGAGAAGGCGCAGCAACCAGGTTCCAGCGCCGAAGAAGGCAAAAGGCGAGGTTTCCGGCGCTATCTCCTTCTCTCCCCAGAGCTAGTCGCGCAAAGCAAGCCGCTAAGCCGGCGACCGGCAAGAGAGCTACAACGAAGCATGCCGAACGGAGAAAATAGCAGCAGCTCATCTGTTCACACCTTGTTTCTGCCATGTGCTTGAACGCCAAGACGTTCGCGCTTCTGTGAGATGAAAGACGTCCTTCTGCATATGTGGTTGCTCACACCGGTGCACTTGTTAGTGTATCCATTCAGTCCTGGGCTGCGGGGCATTCAGAAGTGGCTCTGTGGAGACGTCTGCATAGAGGCAGCTGTCAGAACACGCACACTCGATTGTTCACCAAAACATATGCAGACGCGTCCTTAGCCTGTAGATTTGGATGCACAGAGTTCCCTGTGTTCGCAAGAGACAAGGGAATCGCGTCTGTGCGCACAGAAGCAATAGCGGACCGTTTCCCTCGGAGTGAACGCGAAAGAGCCGTCTATATACTCGCAGACACGCGAACGTGCCTCAATGCGGTCACAGAGGCAGCAGCTTTTGCACAGATGCTCCTGGTGATTCTGGCACTTTCCAGGCACACTCCTGAAAGTCGCGCACACTGCTGTTCACTCGCTAAACGACCTCTTGGGAAACACGTCTCCGGTCGACGGACCGCTCAGATTGCTTCTCGTGTAACTGTGAACTGTGTCAGCGCAGGGAATCCGTCTCTGTTGAGCAGATGTCAATCCTGCCTCGCTTTTGCTTTGTTGCCTCTACCAAGATGATTTCCCGTTTCTCTCTTCACTGGAGCAGGCAGACACAGCCAACGCACATCAAGTGTCAAGAGACACGCTCTGCTGAGCTCAACGCTTGTGCAGATGCACATGTGCGACGAAGTCAACACACGTGCTTGTGGAGAGAAAGAAAGGGACTCCCAGGCGTGTGGAGCGACGGGGAGAAAGAGCGGGCGCTGAGGAACACAGTTTCAAACAGACTGTCTCCACACAAACAGGCACCTGTCTGCAGGTATCCTAGATCTTGATTCTTGAACTTGAGGAAACACGCGTCTGAGCAAAACTCCCAAACGCTTCCAGGAAAGACACAGGCTCTCCCACAAGCACACAAGTGTTTGCCCTCAGCTATAGATCAGGGACAAGCCTGTGAAGAGCAACCAAAGAGCTCGTCCGTCTTTCCCTCAATAGATGGGAGTAGGCGCGCTTGCGGATGTGTGCGTGTGTGTGGCCACGCGTTTGCTTAGGCATCAGTGTGTGAAAAGGTAGGTGCTTTTCTCTAGCTGCGTGTGCGTGCACGTGGTGCTGGGTGCACATCCCTGGGTGCTCGTGGAAAGGTTTCTGCATGGTTTTCGCTGAGGAATCGTGTGTGTGCACATGGACAAAGAGAAGGCGCAGCAACCAGGTTCCAGCGCCGAAGAAGGCAAAAGGCGAGGTTTCCGGCGCTATCTCCTTCTCTCCCCAGAGCTAGTCGCGCAAAGCAAGCCGCTAAGCCGGCGACCGGCAAGAGAGCTACAACGAAGCATGCCGAACGGAGAAAATAGCAGCAGCTCATCTGTTCACACCTTGTTTCTGCCATGTGCTTGAACGCCAAGACGTTCGCGCTTCTGTGAGATGAAAGACGTCCTTCTGCATATGTGGTTGCTCACACCGGTGCACTTGTTAGTGTATCCATTCAGTCCTGGGCTGCGGGGCATTCAGAAGTGGCTCTGTGGAGACGTCTGCATAGAGGCAGCTGTCAGAACACGCACACTCGATTGTTCACCAAAACATATGCAGACGCGTCCTTAGCCTGTAGATTTGGATGCACAGAGTTCCCTGTGTTCGCAAGAGACAAGGGAATCGCGTCTGTGCGCACAGAAGCAATAGCGGACCGTTTCCCTCGGAGTGAACGCGAAAGAGCCGTCTATATACTCGCAGACACGCGAACGTGCCTCAATGCGGTCACAGAGGCAGCAGCTTTTGCACAGATGCTCCTGGTGATTCTGGCACTTTCCAGGCACACTCCTGAAAGTCGCGCACACTGCTGTTCACTCGCTAAACGACCTCTTGGGAAACACGTCTCCGGTCGACGGACCGCTCAGATTGCTTCTCGTGTAACTGTGAACTGTGTCAGCGCAGGGAATCCGTCTCTGTTGAGCAGATGTCAATCCTGCCTCGCTTTTGCTTTGTTGCCTCTACCAAGATGATTTCCCGTTTCTCTCTTCACTGGAGCAGGCAGACACAGCCAACGCACATCAAGTGTCAAGAGACACGCTCTGCTGAGCTCAACGCTTGTGCAGATGCACATGTGCGACGAAGTCAACACACGTGCTTGTGGAGAGAAAGAAAGGGACTCCCAGGCGTGTGGAGCGACGGGGAGAAAGAGCGGGCGCTGAGGAACACAGTTTCAAACAGACTGTCTCCACACAAACAGGCACCTGTCTGCAGGTATCCTAGATCTTGATTCTTGAACTTGAGGAAACACGCGTCTGAGCAAAACTCCCAAACGCTTCCAGGAAAGACACAGGCTCTCCCACAAGCACACAAGTGTTTGCCCTCAGCTATAGATCAGGGACAAGCCTGTGAAGAGCAACCAAAGAGCTCGTCCGTCTTTCCCTCAATAGATGGGAGTAGGCGCGCTTGCGGATGTGTGCGTGTGTGTGGCCACGCGTTTGCTTAGGCATCAGTGTGTGAAAAGGTAGGTGCTTTTCTCTAGCTGCGTGTGCGTGCACGTGGTGCTGGGTGCACATCCCTGGGTGCTCGTGGAAAGGTTTCTGCATGGTTTTCGCTGAGGAATCGTGTGTGTGCACATGGACAAAGAGAAGGCGCAGCAACCAGGTTCCAGCGCCGAAGAAGGCAAAAGGCGAGGTTTCCGGCGCTATCTCCTTCTCTCCCCAGAGCTAGTCGCGCAAAGCAAGCCGCTAAGCCGGCGACCGGCAAGAGAGCTACAACGAAGCATGCCGAACGGAGAAAATAGCAGCAGCTCATCTGTTCACACCTTGTTTCTGCCATGTGCTTGAACGCCAAGACGTTCGCGCTTCTGTGAGATGAAAGACGTCCTTCTGCATATGTGGTTGCTCACACCGGTGCACTTGTTAGTGTATCCATTCAGTCCTGGGCTGCGGGGCATTCAGAAGTGGCTCTGTGGAGACGTCTGCATAGAGGCAGCTGTCAGAACACGCACACTCGATTGTTCACCAAAACATATGCAGACGCGTCCTTAGCCTGTAGATTTGGATGCACAGAGTTCCCTGTGTTCGCAAGAGACAAGGGAATCGCGTCTGTGCGCACAGAAGCAATAGCGGACCGTTTCCCTCGGAGTGAACGCGAAAGAGCCGTCTATATACTCGCAGACACGCGAACGTGCCTCAATGCGGTCACAGAGGCAGCAGCTTTTGCACAGATGCTCCTGGTGATTCTGGCACTTTCCAGGCACACTCCTGAAAGTCGCGCACACTGCTGTTCACTCGCTAAACGACCTCTTGGGAAACACGTCTCCGGTCGACGGACCGCTCAGATTGCTTCTCGTGTAACTGTGAACTGTGTCAGCGCAGGGAATCCGTCTCTGTTGAGCAGATGTCAATCCTGCCTCGCTTTTGCTTTGTTGCCTCTACCAAGATGATTTCCCGTTTCTCTCTTCACTGGAGCAGGCAGACACAGCCAACGCACATCAAGTGTCAAGAGACACGCTCTGCTGAGCTCAACGCTTGTGCAGATGCACATGTGCGACGAAGTCAACACACGTGCTTGTGGAGAGAAAGAAAGGGACTCCCAGGCGTGTGGAGCGACGGGGAGAAAGAGCGGGCGCTGAGGAACACAGTTTCAAACAGACTGTCTCCACACAAACAGGCACCTGTCTGCAGGTATCCTAGATCTTGATTCTTGAACTTGAGGAAACACGCGTCTGAGCAAAACTCCCAAACGCTTCCAGGAAAGACACAGGCTCTCCCACAAGCACACAAGTGTTTGCCCTCAGCTATAGATCAGGGACAAGCCTGTGAAGAGCAACCAAAGAGCTCGTCCGTCTTTCCCTCAATAGATGGGAGTAGGCGCGCTTGCGGATGTGTGCGTGTGTGTGGCCACGCGTTTGCTTAGGCATCAGTGTGTGAAAAGGTAGGTGCTTTTCTCTAGCTGCGTGTGCGTGCACGTGGTGCTGGGTGCACATCCCTGGGTGCTCGTGGAAAGGTTTCTGCATGGTTTTCGCTGAGGAATCGTGTGTGTGCACATGGACAAAGAGAAGGCGCAGCAACCAGGTTCCAGCGCCGAAGAAGGCAAAAGGCGAGGTTTCCGGCGCTATCTCCTTCTCTCCCCAGAGCTAGTCGCGCAAAGCAAGCCGCTAAGCCGGCGACCGGCAAGAGAGCTACAACGAAGCATGCCGAACGGAGAAAATAGCAGCAGCTCATCTGTTCACACCTTGTTTCTGCCATGTGCTTGAACGCCAAGACGTTCGCGCTTCTGTGAGATGAAAGACGTCCTTCTGCATATGTGGTTGCTCACACCGGTGCACTTGTTAGTGTATCCATTCAGTCCTGGGCTGCGGGGCATTCAGAAGTGGCTCTGTGGAGACGTCTGCATAGAGGCAGCTGTCAGAACACGCACACTCGATTGTTCACCAAAACATATGCAGACGCGTCCTTAGCCTGTAGATTTGGATGCACAGAGTTCCCTGTGTTCGCAAGAGACAAGGGAATCGCGTCTGTGCGCACAGAAGCAATAGCGGACCGTTTCCCTCGGAGTGAACGCGAAAGAGCCGTCTATATACTCGCAGACACGCGAACGTGCCTCAATGCGGTCACAGAGGCAGCAGCTTTTGCACAGATGCTCCTGGTGATTCTGGCACTTTCCAGGCACACTCCTGAAAGTCGCGCACACTGCTGTTCACTCGCTAAACGACCTCTTGGGAAACACGTCTCCGGTCGACGGACCGCTCAGATTGCTTCTCGTGTAACTGTGAACTGTGTCAGCGCAGGGAATCCGTCTCTGTTGAGCAGATGTCAATCCTGCCTCGCTTTTGCTTTGTTGCCTCTACCAAGATGATTTCCCGTTTCTCTCTTCACTGGAGCAGGCAGACACAGCCAACGCACATCAAGTGTCAAGAGACACGCTCTGCTGAGCTCAACGCTTGTGCAGATGCACATGTGCGACGAAGTCAACACACGTGCTTGTGGAGAGAAAGAAAGGGACTCCCAGGCGTGTGGAGCGACGGGGAGAAAGAGCGGGCGCTGAGGAACACAGTTTCAAACAGACTGTCTCCACACAAACAGGCACCTGTCTGCAGGTATCCTAGATCTTGATTCTTGAACTTGAGGAAACACGCGTCTGAGCAAAACTCCCAAACGCTTCCAGGAAAGACACAGGCTCTCCCACAAGCACACAAGTGTTTGCCCTCAGCTATAGATCAGGGACAAGCCTGTGAAGAGCAACCAAAGAGCTCGTCCGTCTTTCCCTCAATAGATGGGAGTAGGCGCGCTTGCGGATGTGTGCGTGTGTGTGGCCACGCGTTTGCTTAGGCATCAGTGTGTGAAAAGGTAGGTGCTTTTCTCTAGCTGCGTGTGCGTGCACGTGGTGCTGGGTGCACATCCCTGGGTGCTCGTGGAAAGGTTTCTGCATGGTTTTCGCTGAGGAATCGTGTGTGTGCACATGGACAAAGAGAAGGCGCAGCAACCAGGTTCCAGCGCCGAAGAAGGCAAAAGGCGAGGTTTCCGGCGCTATCTCCTTCTCTCCCAAGAGCTAGTCGCGCAAAGCAAGCCGCTAAGCCGGCGACCGGCAAGAGAGCTACAACGAAGCATGCCGAACGGAGAAAATAGCAGCAGCTCATCTGTTCACACCTTGTTTCTGCCATGTGCTTGAACGCCAAGACGTTCGCGCTTCTGTGAGATGAAAGACGTCCTTCTGCATATGTGGTTGCTCACACCGGTGCACTTGTTAGTGTATCCATTCAGTCCTGGGCTGCGGGGCATTCAGAAGTGGCTCTGTGGAGACGTCTGCATAGAGGCAGCTGTCAGAACACGCACACTCGATTGTTCACCAAAACATATGCAGACGCGTCCTTAGCCTGTAGATTTGGATGCACAGAGTTCCCTGTGTTCGCAAGAGACAAGGGAATCGCGTCTGTGCGCACAGAAGCAATAGCGGACCGTTTCCCTCGGAGTGAACGCGAAAGAGCCGTCTATATACTCGCAGACACGCGAACGTGCCTCAATGCGGTCACAGAGGCAGCAGCTTTTGCACAGATGCTCCTGGTGATTCTGGCACTTTCCAGGCACACTCCTGAAAGTCGCGCACACTGCTGTTCACTCGCTAAACGACCTCTTGGGAAACACGTCTCCGGTCGACGGACCGCTCAGATTGCTTCTCGTGTAACTGTGAACTGTGTCAGCGCAGGGAATCCGTCTCTGTTGAGCAGATGTCAATCCTGCCTCGCTTTTGCTTTGTTGCCTCTACCAAGATGATTTCCCGTTTCTCTCTTCACTGGAGCAGGCAGACACAGCCAACGCACATCAAGTGTCAAGAGACACGCTCTGCTGAGCTCAACGCTTGTGCAGATGCACATGTGCGACGAAGTCAACACACGTGCTTGTGGAGAGAAAGAAAGGGACTCCCAGGCGTGTGGAGCGACGGGGAGAAAGAGCGGGCGCTGAGGAACACAGTTTCAAACAGACTGTCTCCACACAAACAGGCACCTGTCTGCAGGTATCCTAGATCTTGATTCTTGAACTTGAGGAAACACGCGTCTGAGCAAAACTCCCAAACGCTTCCAGGAAAGACACAGGCTCTCCCACAAGCACACAAGTGTTTGCCCTCAGCTATAGATCAGGGACAAGCCTGTGAAGAGCAACCAAAGAGCTCGTCCGTCTTTCCCTCAATAGATGGGAGTAGGCGCGCTTGCGGATGTGTGCGTGTGTGTGGCCACGCGTTTGCTTAGGCATCAGTGTGTGAAAAGGTAGGTGCTTTTCTCTAGCTGCGTGTGCGTGCACGTGGTGCTGGGTGCACATCCCTGGGTGCTCGTGGAAAGGTTTCTGCATGGTTTTCGCTGAGGAATCGTGTGTGTGCACATGGACAAAGAGAAGGCGCAGCAACCAGGTTCCAGCGCCGAAGAAGGCAAAAGGCGAGGTTTCCGGCGCTATCTCCTTCTCTCCCCAGAGCTAGTCGCGCAAAGCAAGCCGCTAAGCCGGCGACCGGCAAGAGAGCTACAACGAAGCATGCCGAACGGAGAAAATAGCAGCAGCTCATCTGTTCACACCTTGTTTCTGCCATGTGCTTGAACGCCAAGACGTTCGCGCTTCTGTGAGATGAAAGACGTCCTTCTGCATATGTGGTTGCTCACACCGGTGCACTTGTTAGTGTATCCATTCAGTCCTGGGCTGCGGGGCATTCAGAAGTGGCTCTGTGGAGACGTCTGCATAGAGGCAGCTGTCAGAACACGCACACTCGATTGTTCACCAAAACATATGCAGACGCGTCCATAGCCTGTAGATTTGGATGCACAGAGTTCCCTGTGTTCGCAAGAGACAAGGGAATCGCGTCTGTGCGCACAGAAGCAATAGCGGACCGTTTCCCTCGGAGTGAACGCGAAAGAGCCGTCTATATACTCGCAGACACGCGAACGTGCCTCAATGCGGTCACAGAGGCAGCAGCTTTTGCACAGATGCTCCTGGTGATTCTGGCACTTTCCAGGCACACTCCTGAAAGTCGCGCACACTGCTGTTCACTCGCTAAACGACCTCTTGGGAAACACGTCTCCGGTCGACGGACCGCTCAGATTGCTTCTCGTGTAACTGTGAACTGTGTCAGCGCAGGGAATCCGTCTCTGTTGAGCAGATGTCAATCCTGCCTCGCTTTTGCTTTGTTGCCTCTACCAAGATGATTTCCCGTTTCTCTCTTCACTGGAGCAGGCAGACACAGCCAACGCACATCAAGTGTCAAGAGACACGCTCTGCTGAGCTCAACGCTTGTGCAGATGCACATGTGCGACGAAGTCAACACACGTGCTTGTGGAGAGAAAGAAAGGGACTCCCAGGCGTGTGGAGCGACGGGGAGAAAGAGCGGGCGCTGAGGAACACAGTTTCAAACAGACTGTCTCCACACAAACAGGCACCTGTCTGCAGGTATCCTAGATCTTGATTCTTGAACTTGAGGAAACACGCGTCTGAGCAAAACTCCCAAACGCTTCCAGGAAAGACACAGGCTCTCCCACAAGCACACAAGTGTTTGCCCTCAGCTATAGATCAGGGACAAGCCTGTGAAGAGCAACCAAAGAGCTCGTCCGTCTTTCCCTCAATAGATGGGAGTAGGCGCGCTTGCGGATGTGTGCGTGTGTGTGGCCACGCGTTTGCTTAGGCATCAGTGTGTGAAAAGGTAGGTGCTTTTCTCTAGCTGCGTGTGCGTGCACGTGGTGCTGGGTGCACATCCCTGGGTGCTCGTGGAAAGGTTTCTGCATGGTTTTCGCTGAGGAATCGTGTGTGTGCACATGGACAAAGAGAAGGCGCAGCAACCAGGTTCCAGCGCCGAAGAAGGCAAAAGGCGAGGTTTCCGGCGCTATCTCCTTCTCTCCCCAGAGCTAGTCGCGCAAAGCAAGCCGCTAAGCCGGCGACCGGCAAGAGAGCTACAACGAAGCATGCCGAACGGAGAAAATAGCAGCAGCTCATCTGTTCACACCTTGTTTCTGCCATGTGCTTGAACGCCAAGACGTTCGCGCTTCTGTGAGATGAAAGACGTCCTTCTGCATATGTGGTTGCTCACACCGGTGCACTTGTTAGTGTATCCATTCAGTCCTGGGCTGCGGGGCATTCAGAAGTGGCTCTGTGGAGACGTCTGCATAGAGGCAGCTGTCAGAACACGCACACTCGATTGTTCACCAAAACATATGCAGACGCGTCCTTAGCCTGTAGATTTGGATGCACAGAGTTCCCTGTGTTCGCAAGAGACAAGGGAATCGCGTCTGTGCGCACAGAAGCAATAGCGGACCGTTTCCCTCGGAGTGAACGCGAAAGAGCCGTCTATATACTCGCAGACACGCGAACGTGCCTCAATGCGGTCACAGAGGCAGCAGCTTTTGCACAGATGCTCCTGGTGATTCTGGCACTTTCCAGGCACACTCCTGAAAGTCGCGCACACTGCTGTTCACTTCGCTAAACGACCTCTTGGGAAACACGTCTCCGGTCGACGGACCGCTCAGATTGCTTCTCGTGTAACTGTGAACTGTGTCAGCGCAGGGAATCCGTCTCTGTTGAGCAGATGTCAATCCTGCCTCGCTTTTGCTTTGTTGCCTCTACCAAGATGATTTCCCGTTTCTCTCTTCACTGGAGCAGGCAGACACAGCCAACGCACATCAAGTGTCAAGAGACACGCTCTGCTGAGCTCAACGCTTGTGCAGATGCACATGTGCGACGAAGTCAACACACGTGCTTGTGGAGAGAAAGAAAGGGACTCCAGGCGTGTGGAGCGACGGGGAGAAAGAGCGGGCGCTGAGGAACACAGTTTCAAACAGACTGTCTCCACACAAACAGGCACCTGTCTGCAGGTATCCTAGATCTTGATTCTTGAACTTGAGGAAACACGCGTCTGAGCAAAACTCCCAAACGCTTCCAGAAAGACACAGGCTCTCCCACAAGCACACAAGTGTTTGCCCTCAGCTATAGATCAGGGACAAGCCTGTGAAGAGCAACCAAAGAGCTCGTCCGTCTTTCCCTCAATAGATGGGAGTAGGCGCGCTTGCGGATGTGTGCGTGTGTGTGGCCACGCGTTTGCTTAGGCATCAGTGTGTGAAAAGGTAGGTGCTTTTCTCTAGCTGCGTGTGCGTGCACGTGGTGCTGGGTGCACATCCCTGGGTGCTCGTGGAAAGGTTTCTGCATGGTTTTCGCTGAGGAATCGTGTGTGTGCACATGGACAAAGAGAAGGCGCAGCAACCAGGTTCCAGCGCCGAAGAAGGCAAAAGGCGAGGTTTCGGCGCTATCTCCTTCTCTCCCCAGAGCTAGTCGCGCAAAGCAAGCCGCTAAGCCGGCGACCGGCAAGAGAGCTACAACGAAGCATGCCGAACGGAGAAAATAGCAGCAGCTCATCTGTTCACACCTTGTTTCTGCCATGTGCTTGAACGCCAAGACGTTCGCGCTTCTGTGAGATGAAAGACGTCCTTCTGCATATGTGGTTGCTCACACCGGTGCAACTTGTTAGTGTATCCAGTCAGTCCTGGGCTGCGGGGCATTCAGAAGTAGGCTCTGTGGAGACGTCTGCATAGAGGCAGCTGTCAGAACACGCACACTCGATTGTTCACCAAAACATATGCAGACGCGTCCTTAGCCTGTAGATTTGGATGCACAGAGTTCCCTGTGTTCGCAAGAGACAAGGGAATCGCGTCTGTGCGCACAGAAGCAATAGCGGACCGTTTCCTCGGAGTGAACGCGAAAGAGCCGTCTATATACTCGCAGACACGCGAACGTGCCCTCAATGCGGTCACAGAGGCAGCAGCTTTTGCACAGATGCTCCTGGTGATTCTGGCACTTTCCAGGCACACTCCTGAAAGTCGCGCACACTGCTGTTCACTCGCTAAACGACCTCTTGGGAAACACGTCTCCGGTCGACGGACCGCTCAGATTGCTTCTCGTGTAACTGTGAACTGTGTCAGCGCAGGGAATCCGTCTCTGTTGAGCAGATGTCAATCCTGCCTCGCTTTTGCTTTGTTGCCTCTACCAAGATGATTTCCCGTTTCTCTCTTCACTGGAGCAGGCAGACACAGCCAACGCACATCAAGTGTCAAGAGACACGCTCTGCTGAGCTCAACGCTTGTGCAGATGCACATGTGCGACGAAGTCAACACACGTGCTTGTGGAGAGAAAGAAAGGGACTCCCAGGCGTGTGGAGCGACGGGGAGAAAGAGCGGGCGCTGAGGAACACAGTTTCAAACAGACTGTCTCCCACACAAACAGGCACCTGTCTGCAGGTATCCTAGATCTTGATTCTTGAACTTGAGGAAACACGCGTCTGAGCAAAACTCCCAAACGCTTCCAGGAAAGACACAGGCTCTCCCACAAGCACACAAGTGTTTGCCCTCAGCTATAGATCAGGGACAAGCCTGTGAAGAGCAACCAAAGAGCTCGTCCGTCTTTCCCTCAATAGATGGGAGTAGGCGCGCTTGCGGATGTGTGCGTGTGTGTGGCCACGCGTTTGCTTAGGCATCAGTGTGTGAAAAGGTAGGTGCTTTTCTCTAGCTGCGTGTGCGTGCACGTGGTGCTGGGTGCACATCCCTGGGTGCTCGTGGAAAGGTTTCTGCATGGTTTTCGCTGAGGAATCGTGTGTGTGCACATGGACAAAGAGAAGGCGCAGCAACCAGGTTCCAGCGCCGAAGAAGGCAAAAGGCGAGGTTTCCGGCGCTATCTCCTTCTCTCCCCAGAGCTAGTCGCGCAAAGCAAGCCGCTAAGCCGGCGACCGGCAAGAGAGCTACAACGAAGCATGCCGAACGGAGAAAATAGCAGCAGCTCATCTGTTCACACCTTGTTTCTGCCATGTGCTTGAACGCCAAGACGTTCGCGCTTCTGTGAGATGAAAGACGTCCTTCTGCATATGTGGTTGCTCACACCGGTGCACTTGTTAGTGTATCCATTCAGTCCTGGGCTGCGGGGCATTCAGAAGTGGCTCTGTGGAGACGTCTGCATAGAGGCAGCTGTCAGAACACGCACACTCGATTGTTCACCAAAACATATGCAGACGCGTCCTTAGCCTGTAGATTTGGATGCACAGAGTTCCCTGTGTTCGCAAGAGACAAGGGAATCGCGTCTGTGCGCACAGAAGCAATAGCGGACCGTTTCCCTCGGAGTGAACGCGAAAGAGCCGTCTATATACTCGCAGACACGCGAACGTGCCTCAATGCGGTCACAGAGGCAGCAGCTTTTGCACAGATGCTCCTGGTGATTCTGGCACTTTCCAGGCACACTCCTGAAAGTCGCGCACACTGCTGTTCACTCGCTAAACGACCTCTTGGGAAACACGTCTCCGGTCGACGGACCGCTCAGATTGCTTCTCGTGTAACTGTGAACTGTGTCAGCGCAGGGAATCCGTCTCTGTTGAGCAGATGTCAATCCTGCCTCGCTTTTGCTTTGTTGCCTCTACCAAGATGATTTCCCGTTTCTCTCTTCACTGGAGCAGGCAGACACAGCCAACGCACATCAAGTGTCAAGAGACACGCTCTGCTGAGCTCAACGCTTGTGCAGATGCACATGTGCGACGAAGTCAACACACGTGCTTGTGGAGAGAAAGAAAGGGACTCCCAGGCGTGTGGAGCGACGGGGAGAAAGAGCGGGCGCTGAGGAACACAGTTTCAAACAGACTGTCTCCACACAAACAGGCACCTGTCTGCAGGTATCCTAGATCTTGATTCTTGAACTTGAGGAAACACGCGTCTGAGCAAAACTCCCAAACGCTTCCAGGAAAGACACAGGCTCTCCCACAAGCACACAAGTGTTTGCCCTCAGCTATAGATCAGGGACAAGCCTGTGAAGAGCAACCAAAGAGCTCGTCCGTCTTTCCCTCAATAGATGGGAGTAGGCGCGCTTGCGGATGTGTGCGTGTGTGTGGCCACGCGTTTGCTTAGGCATCAGTGTGTGAAAAGGTAGGTGCTTTTCTCTAGCTGCGTGTGCGTGCACGTGGTGCTGGGTGCACATCCCTGGGTGCTCGTGGAAAGGTTTCTGCATGGTTTTCGCTGAGGAATCGTGTGTGTGCACATGGACAAAGAGAAGGCGCAGCAACCAGGTTCCAGCGCCGAAGAAGGCAAAAGGCGAGGTTTCCGGCGCTATCTCCTTCTCTCCCCAGAGCTAGTCGCGCAAAGCAAGCCGCTAAGCCGGCGACCGGCAAGAGAGCTACAACGAAGCATGCCGAACGGAGAAAATAGCAGCAGCTCATCTGTTCACACCTTGTTTCTGCCATGTGCTTGAACGCCAAGACGTTCGCGCTTCTGTGAGATGAAAGACGTCCTTCTGCATATGTGGTTGCTCACACCGGTGCACTTGTTAGTGTATCCAGTCAGTCCTGGGCTGCGGGGCATTCAGAAGTGGCTCTGTGGAGACGTCTGCATAGAGGCAGCTGTCAGAACACGCACACTCGATTGTTCACCAAAACATATGCAGACGCGTCCTTAGCCTGTAGATTTGGATGCACAGAGTTCCCTGTGTTCGCAAGAGACAAGGGAATCGCGTCTGTGCGCACAGAAGCAATAGCGGACCGTTTCCCTCGGAGTGAACGCGAAAGAGCCGTCTATATACTCGCAGACACGCGAACGTGCCTCAATGCGGTCACAGAGGCAGCAGCTTTTGCACAGATGCTCCTGGTGATTCTGGCACTTTCCAGGCACACTCCTGAAAGTCGCGCACACTGCTGTTCACTCGCTAAACGACCTCTTGGGAAACACGTCTCCGGTCGACGGACCGCTCAGATTGCTTCTCGTGTAACTGTGAACTGTGTCAGCGCAGGGAATCCGTCTCTGTTGAGCAGATGTCAATCCTGCCTCGCTTTTGCTTTGTTGCCTCTACCAAGATGATTTCCCGTTTCTCTCTTCACTGGAGCAGGCAGACACAGCCAACGCACATCAAGTGTCAAGAGACACGCTCTGCTGAGCTCAACGCTTGTGCAGATGCACATGTGCGACGAAGTCAACACACGTGCTTGTGGAGAGAAAGAAAGGGACTCCCAGGCGTGTGGAGCGACGGGGAGAAAGAGCGGGCGCTGAGGAACACAGTTTCAAACAGACTGTCTCCACACAAACAGGCACCTGTCTGCAGGTATCCTAGATCTTGATTCTTGAACTTGAGGAAACACGCGTCTGAGCAAAACTCCCAAACGCTTCCAGGAAAGACACAGGCTCTCCCACAAGCACACAAGTGTTTGCCCTCAGCTATAGATCAGGGACAAGCCTGTGAAGAGCAACCAAAGAGCTCGTCCGTCTTTCCCTCAATAGATGGGAGTAGGCGCGCTTGCGGATGTGTGCGTGTGTGTGGCCACGCGTTTGCTTAGGCATCAGTGTGTGAAAAGGTAGGTGCTTTTCTCTAGCTGCGTGTGCGTGCACGTGGTGCTGGGTGCACATCCCTGGGTGCTCGTGGAAAGGTTTCTGCATGGTTTTCGCTGAGGAATCGTGTGTGTGCACATGGACAAAGAGAAGGCGCAGCAACCAGGTTCCAGCGCCGAAGAAGGCAAAAGGCGAGGTTTCCGGCGCTATCTCCTTCTCTCCCCAGAGCTAGTCGCGCAAAGCAAGCCGCTAAGCCGGCGACCGGCAAGAGAGCTACAACGAAGCATGCCGAACGGAGAAAATAGCAGCAGCTCATCTGTTCACACCTTGTTTCTGCCATGTGCTTGAACGCCAAGACGTTCGCGCTTCTGTGAGATGAAAGACGTCCTTCTGCATATGTGGTTGCTCACACCGGTGCACTTGTTAGTGTATCCATTCAGTCCTGGGCTGCGGGGCATTCAGAAGTGGCTCTGTGGAGACGTCTGCATAGAGGCAGCTGTCAGAACACGCACACTCGATTGTTCACCAAAACATATGCAGACGCGTCCTTAGCCTGTAGATTTGGATGCACAGAGTTCCCTGTGTTCGCAAGAGACAAGGGAATCGCGTCTGTGCGCACAGAAGCAATAGCGGACCGTTTCCCTCGGAGTGAACGCGAAAGAGCCGTCTATATACTCGCAGACACGCGAACGTGCCTCAATGCGGTCACAGAGGCAGCAGCTTTTGCACAGATGCTCCTGGTGATTCTGGCACTTTCCAGGCACACTCCTGAAAGTCGCGCACACTGCTGTTCACTCGCTAAACGACCTCTTGGGAAACACGTCTCCGGTCGACGGACCGCTCAGATTGCTTCTCGTGTAACTGTGAACTGTGTCAGCGCAGGGAATCCGTCTCTGTTGAGCAGATGTCAATCCTGCCTCGCTTTTGCTTTGTTGCCTCTACCAAGATGATTTCCCGTTTCTCTCTTCACTGGAGCAGGCAGACACAGCCAACGCACATCAAGTGTCAAGAGACACGCTCTGCTGAGCTCAACGCTTGTGCAGATGCACATGTGCGACGAAGTCAACACACGTGCTTGTGGAGAGAAAGAAAGGGACTCCCAGGCGTGTGGAGCGACGGGGAGAAAGAGCGGGCGCTGAGGAACACAGTTTCAAACAGACTGTCTCCACACAAACAGGCACCTGTCTGCAGGTATCCTAGATCTTGATTCTTGAACTTGAGGAAACACGCGTCTGAGCAAAACTCCCAAACGCTTCCAGGAAAGACACAGGCTCTCCCACAAGCACACAAGTGTTTGCCCTCAGCTATAGATCAGGGACAAGCCTGTGAAGAGCAACCAAAGAGCTCGTCCGTCTTTCCCTCAATAGATGGGAGTAGGCGCGCTTGCGGATGTGTGCGTGTGTGTGGCCACGCGTTTGCTTAGGCATCAGTGTGTGAAAAGGTAGGTGCTTTTCTCTAGCTGCGTGTGCGTGCACGTGGTGCTGGGTGCACATCCCTGGGTGCTCGTGGAAAGGTTTCTGCATGGTTTTCGCTGAGGAATCGTGTGTGTGCACATGGACAAAGAGAAGGCGCAGCAACCAGGTTCCAGCGCCGAAGAAGGCAAAAGGCGAGGTTTCCGGCGCTATCTCCTTCTCTCCCCAGAGCTAGTCGCGCAAAGCAAGCCGCTAAGCCGGCGACCGGCAAGAGAGCTACAACGAAGCATGCCGAACGGAGAAAATAGCAGCAGCTCATCTGTTCACACCTTGTTTCTGCCACGTGCTTGAACGCCAAGACGTTCGCGCTTCTGTGAGATGAAAGACGTCCTTCTGCATATGTGGTTGCTCACACCGGTGCACTTGTTAGTGTATCCATTCAGTCCTGGGCTGCGGGGCATTCAGAAGTGGCTCTGTGGAGACGTCTGCATAGAGGCAGCTGTCAGAACACGCACACTCGATTGTTCACCAAAACATATGCAGACGCGTCCTTAGCCTGTAGATTTGGATGCACAGAGTTCCCTGTGTTCGCAAGAGACAAGGGAATCGCGTCTGTGCGCACAGAAGCAATAGCGGACCGTTTCCCTCGGAGTGAACGCGAAAGAGCCGTCTATATACTCGCAGACACGCGAACGTGCCTCAATGCGGTCACAGAGGCAGCAGCTTTTGCACAGATGCTCCTGGTGATTCTGGCACTTTCCAGGCACACTCCTGAAAGTCGCGCACACTGCTGTTCACTCGCTAAACGACCTCTTGGGAAACACGTCTCCGGTCGACGGACCGCTCAGATTGCTTCTCGTGTAACTGTGAACTGTGTCAGCGCAGGGAATCCGTCTCTGTTGAGCAGATGTCAATCCTGCCTCGCTTTTGCTTTGTTGCCTCTACCAAGATGATTTCCCGTTTCTCTCTTCACTGGAGCAGGCAGACACAGCCAACGCACATCAAGTGTCAAGAGACACGCTCTGCTGAGCTCAACGCTTGTGCAGATGCACATGTGCGACGAAGTCAACACACGTGCTTGTGGAGAGAAAGAAAGGGACTCCCAGGCGTGTGGAGCGACGGGGAGAAAGAGCGGGCGCTGAGGAACACAGTTTCAAACAGACTGTCTCCACACAAACAGGCACCTGTCTGCAGGTATCCTAGATCTTGATTCTTGAACTTGAGGAAACACGCGTCTGAGCAAAACTCCCAAACGCTTCCAGGAAAGACACAGGCTCTCCCACAAGCACACAAGTGTTTGCCCTCAGCTATAGATCAGGGACAAGCCTGTGAAGAGCAACCAAAGAGCTCGTCCGTCTTTCCCTCAATAGATGGGAGTAGGCGCGCTTGCGGATGTGTGCGTGTGTGTGGCCACGCGTTTGCTTAGGCATCAGTGTGTGAAAAGGTAGGTGCTTTTCTCTAGCTGCGTGTGCGTGCACGTGGTGCTGGGTGCACATCCCTGGGTGCTCGTGGAAAGGTTTCTGCATGGTTTTCGCTGAGGAATCGTGTGTGTGCACATGGACAAAGAGAAGGCGCAGCAACCAGGTTCCAGCGCCGAAGAAGGCAAAAGGCGAGGTTTCCGGCGCTATCTCCTTCTCTCCCCAGAGCTAGTCGCGCAAAGCAAGCCGCTAAGCCGGCGACCGGCAAGAGAGCTACAACGAAGCATGCCGAACGGAGAAAATAGCAGCAGCTCATCTGTTCACACCTTGTTTCTGCCATGTGCTTGAACGCCAAGACGTTCGCGCTTCTGTGAGATGAAAGACGTCCTTCTGCATATGTGGTTGCTCACACTGGTGCACTTGTTAGTGTATCCATTCAGTCCTGGGCTGCGGGGCATTCAGAAGTGGCTCTGTGGAGACGTCTGCATAGAGGCAGCTGTCAGAACACGCACACTCGATTGTTCACCAAAACATATGCAGACGCGTCCTTAGCCTGTAGATTTGGATGCACAGAGTTCCCTGTGTTCGCAAGAGACAAGGGAATCGCGTCTGTGCGCACAGAAGCAATAGCGGACCGTTTCCCTCGGAGTGAACGCGAAAGAGCCGTCTATATACTCGCAGACACGCGAACGTGCCTCAATGCGGTCACAGAGGCAGCAGCTTTTGCACAGATGCTCCTGGTGATTCTGGCACTTTCCAGGCACACTCCTGAAAGTCGCGCACACTGCTGTTCACTCGCTAAACGACCTCTTGGGAAACACGTCTCCGGTCGACGGACCGCTCAGATTGCTTCTCGTGTAACTGTGAACTGTGTCAGCGCAGGGAATCCGTCTCTGTTGAGCAGATGTCAATCCTGCCTCGCTTTTGCTTTGTTGCCTCTACCAAGATGATTTCCCGTTTCTCTCTTCACTGGAGCAGGCAGACACAGCCAACGCACATCAAGTGTCAAGAGACACGCTCTGCTGAGCTCAACGCTTGTGCAGATGCACATGTGCGACGAAGTCAACACACGTGCTTGTGGAGAGAAAGAAAGGGACTCCCAGGCGTGTGGAGCGACGGGGAGAAAGAGCGGGCGCTGAGGAACACAGTTTCAAACAGACTGTCTCCACACAAACAGGCACCTGTCTGCAGGTATCCTAGATCTTGATTCTTGAACTTGAGGAAACACGCGTCTGAGCAAAACTCCCAAACGCTTCCAGGAAAGACACAGGCTCTCCCACAAGCACACAAGTGTTTGCCCTCAGCTATAGATCAGGGACAAGCCTGTGAAGAGCAACCAAAGAGCTCGTCCGTCTTTCCCTCAATAGATGGGAGTAGGCGCGCTTGCGGATGTGTGCGTGTGTGTGGCCACGCGTTTGCTTAGGCATCAGTGTGTGAAAAGGTAGGTGCTTTTCTCTAGCTGCGTGTGCGTGCACGTGGTGCTGGGTGCACATCCCTGGGTGCTCGTGGAAAGGTTTCTGCATGGTTTTCGCTGAGGAATCGTGTGTGTGCACATGGACAAAGAGAAGGCGCAGCAACCAGGTTCCAGCGCCGAAGAAGGCAAAAGGCGAGGTTTCCGGCGCTATCTCCTTCTCTCCCCAGAGCTAGTCGCGCAAAGCAAGCCGCTAAGCCGGCGACCGGCAAGAGAGCTACAACGAAGCATGCCGAACGGAGAAAATAGCAGCAGCTCATCTGTTCACACCTTGTTTCTGCCATGTGCTTGAACGCCAAGACGTTCGCGCTTCTGTGAGATGAAAGACGTCCTTCTGCATATGTGGTTGCTCACACCGGTGCACTTGTTAGTGTATCCATTCAGTCCTGGGCTGCGGGGCATTCAGAAGTGGCTCTGTGGAGACGTCTGCATAGAGGCAGCTGTCAGAACACGCACACTCGATTGTTCACCAAAACATATGCAGACGCGTCCTTAGCCTGTAGATTTGGATGCACAGAGTTCCCTGTGTTCGCAAGAGACAAGGGAATCGCGTCTGTGCGCACAGAAGCAATAGCGGACCGTTTCCCTCGGAGTGAACGCGAAAGAGCCGTCTATATACTCGCAGACACGCGAACGTGCCTCAATGCGGTCACAGAGGCAGCAGCTTTTGCACAGATGCTCCTGGTGATTCTGGCACTTTCCAGGCACACTCCTGAAAGTCGCGCACACTGCTGTTCACTCGCTAAACGACCTCTTGGGAAACACGTCTCCGGTCGACGGACCGCTCAGATTGCTTCTCGTGTAACTGTGAACTGTGTCAGCGCAGGGAATCCGTCTCTGTTGAGCAGATGTCAATCCTGCCTCGCTTTTGCTTTGTTGCCTCTACCAAGATGATTTCCCGTTTCTCTCTTCACTGGAGCAGGCAGACACAGCCAACGCACATCAAGTGTCAAGAGACACGCTCTGCTGAGCTCAACGCTTGTGCAGATGCACATGTGCGACGAAGTCAACACACGTGCTTGTGGAGAGAAAGAAAGGGACTCCCAGGCGTGTGGAGCGACGGGGAGAAAGAGCGGGCGCTGAGGAACACAGTTTCAAACAGACTGTCTCCACACAAACAGGCACCTGTCTGCAGGTATCCTAGATCTTGATTCTTGAACTTGAGGAAACACGCGTCTGAGCAAAACTCCCAAACGCTTCCAGGAAAGACACAGGCTCTCCCACAAGCACACAAGTGTTTGCCCTCAGCTATAGATCAGGGACAAGCCTGTGAAGAGCAACCAAAGAGCTCGTCCGTCTTTCCCTCAATAGATGGGAGTAGGCGCGCTTGCGGATGTGTGCGTGTGTGTGGCCACGCGTTTGCTTAGGCATCAGTGTGTGAAAAGGTAGGTGCTTTTCTCTAGCTGCGTGTGCGTGCACGTGGTGCTGGGTGCACATCCCTGGGTGCTCGTGGAAAGGTTTCTGCATGGTTTTCGCTGAGGAATCGTGTGTGTGCACATGGACAAAGAGAAGGCGCAGCAACCAGGTTCCAGCGCCGAAGAAGGCAAAAGGCGAGGTTTCCGGCGCTATCTCCTTCTCTCCCCAGAGCTAGTCGCGCAAAGCAAGCCGCTAAGCCGGCGACCGGCAAGAGAGCTACAACGAAGCATGCCGAACGGAGAAAATAGCAGCAGCTCATCTGTTCACACCTTGTTTCTGCCATGTGCTTGAACGCCAAGACGTTCGCGCTTCTGTGAGATGAAAGACGTCCTTCTGCATATGTGGTTGCTCACACCGGTGCACTTGTTAGTGTATCCATTCAGTCCTGGGCTGCGGGGCATTCAGAAGTGGCTCTGTGGAGACGTCTGCATAGAGGCAGCTGTCAGAACACGCACACTCGATTGTTCACCAAAACATATGCAGACGCGTCCTTAGCCTGTAGATTTGGATGCACAGAGTTCCCTGTGTTCGCAAGAGACAAGGGAATCGCGTCTGTGCGCACAGAAGCAATAGCGGACCGTTTCCCTCGGAGTGAACGCGAAAGAGCCGTCTATATACTCGCAGACACGCGAACGTGCCTCAATGCGGTCACAGAGGCAGCAGCTTTTGCACAGATGCTCCTGGTGATTCTGGCACTTTCCAGGCACACTCCTGAAAGTCGCGCACACTGCTGTTCACTCGCTAAACGACCTCTTGGGAAACACGTCTCCGGTCGACGGACCGCTCAGATTGCTTCTCGTGTAACTGTGAACTGTGTCAGCGCAGGGAATCCGTCTCTGTTGAGCAGATGTCAATCCTGCCTCGCTTTTGCTTTGTTGCCTCTACCAAGATGATTTCCCGTTTCTCTCTTCACTGGAGCAGGCAGACACAGCCAACGCACATCAAGTGTCAAGAGACACGCTCTGCTGAGCTCAACGCTTGTGCAGATGCACACGTGCGACGAAGTCAACACACGTGCTTGTGGAGAGAAAGAAAGGGACTCCCAGGCGTGTGGAGCGACGGGGAGAAAGAGCGGGCGCTGAGGAACACAGTTTCAAACAGACTGTCTCCACACAAACAGGCACCTGTCTGCAGGTATCCTAGATCTTGATTCTTGAACTTGAGGAAACACGCGTCTGAGCAAAACTCCCAAACGCTTCCAGGAAAGACACAGGCTCTCCCACAAGCACACAAGTGTTTGCCCTCAGCTATAGATCAGGGACAAGCCTGTGAAGAGCAACCAAAGAGCTCGTCCGTCTTTCCCTCAATAGATGGGAGTAGGCGCGCTTGCGGATGTGTGCGTGTGTGTGGCCACGCGTTTGCTTAGGCATCAGTGTGTGAAAAGGTAGGTGCTTTTCTCTAGCTGCGTGTGCGTGCACGTGGTGCTGGGTGCACATCCCTGGGTGCTCGTGGAAAGGTTTCTGCATGGTTTTCGCTGAGGAATCGTGTGTGTGCACATGGACAAAGAGAAGGCGCAGCAACCAGGTTCCAGCGCCGAAGAAGGCAAAAGGCGAGGTTTCCGGCGCTATCTCCTTCTCTCCCCAGAGCTAGTCGCGCAAAGCAAGCCGCTAAGCCGGCGACCGGCAAGAGAGCTACAACGAAGCATGCCGAACGGAGAAAATAGCAGCAGCTCATCTGTTCACACCTTGTTTCTGCCATGTGCTTGAACGCCAAGACGTTCGCGCTTCTGTGAGATGAAAGACGTCCTTCTGCATATGTGGTTGCTCACACCGGTGCACTTGTTAGTGTATCCAGTCAGTCCTGGGCTGCGGGGCATTCAGAAGTGGCTCTGTGGAGACGTCTGCATAGAGGCAGCTGTCAGAACACGCACACTCGATTGTTCACCAAAACATATGCAGACGCGTCCTTAGCCTGTAGATTTGGATGCACAGAGTTCCCTGTGTTCGCAAGAGACAAGGGAATCGCGTCTGTGCGCACAGAAGCAATAGCGGACCGTTTCCCTCGGAGTGAACGCGAAAGAGCCGTCTATATACTCGCAGACACGCGAACGTGCCTCAATGCGGTCACAGAGGCAGCAGCTTTTGCACAGATGCTCCTGGTGATTCTGGCACTTTCCAGGCACACTCCTGAAAGTCGCGCACACTGCTGTTCACTCGCTAAACGACCTCTTGGGAAACACGTCTCCGGTCGACGGACCGCTCAGATTGCTTCTCGTGTAACTGTGAACTGTGTCAGCGCAGGGAATCCGTCTCTGTTGAGCAGATGTCAATCCTGCCTCGCTTTTGCTTTGTTGCCTCTACCAAGATGATTTCCCGTTTCTCTCTTCACTGGAGCAGGCAGACACAGCCAACGCACATCAAGTGTCAAGAGACACGCTCTGCTGAGCTCAACGCTTGTGCAGATGCACATGTGCGACGAAGTCAACACACGTGCTTGTGGAGAGAAAGAAAGGGACTCCCAGGCGTGTGGAGCGACGGGGAGAAAGAGCGGGCGCTGAGGAACACAGTTTCAAACAGACTGTCTCCACACAAACAGGCACCTGTCTGCAGGTATCCTAGATCTTGATTCTTGAACTTGAGGAAACACGCGTCTGAGCAAAACTCCCAAACGCTTCCAGGAAAGACACAGGCTCTCCCACAAGCACACAAGTGTTTGCCCTCAGCTATAGATCAGGGACAAGCCTGTGAAGAGCAACCAAAGAGCTCGTCCGTCTTTCCCTCAATAGATGGGAGTAGGCGCGCTTGCGGATGTGTGCGTGTGTGTGGCCACGCGTTTGCTTAGGCATCAGTGTGTGAAAAGGTAGGTGCTTTTCTCTAGCTGCGTGTGCGTGCACGTGGTGCTGGGTGCACATCCCTGGGTGCTCGTGGAAAGGTTTCTGCATGGTTTTCGCTGAGGAATCGTGTGTGTGCACATGGACAAAGAGAAGGCGCAGCAACCAGGTTCCAGCGCCGAAGAAGGCAAAAGGCGAGGTTTCCGGCGCTATCTCCTTCTCTCCCCAGAGCTAGTCGCGCAAAGCAAGCCGCTAAGCCGGCGACCGGCAAGAGAGCTACAACGAAGCATGCCGAACGGAGAAAATAGCAGCAGCTCATCTGTTCACACCTTGTTTCTGCCACGTGCTTGAACGCCAAGACGTTCGCGCTTCTGTGAGATGAAAGACGTCCTTCTGCATATGTGGTTGCTCACACCGGTGCACTTGTTAGTGTATCCATTCAGTCCTGGGCTGCGGGGCATTCAGAAGTGGCTCTGTGGAGACGTCTGCATAGAGGCAGCTGTCAGAACACGCACACTCGATTGTTCACCAAAACATATGCAGACGCGTCCTTAGCCTGTAGATTTGGATGCACAGAGTTCCCTGTGTTCGCAAGAGACAAGGGAATCGCGTCTGTGCGCACAGAAGCAATAGCGGACCGTTTCCCTCGGAGTGAACGCGAAAGAGCCGTCTATATACTCGCAGACACGCGAACGTGCCTCAATGCGGTCACAGAGGCAGCAGCTTTTGCACAGATGCTCCTGGTGATTCTGGCACTTTCCAGGCACACTCCTGAAAGTCGCGCACACTGCTGTTCACTCGCTAAACGACCTCTTGGGAAACACGTCTCCGGTCGACGGACCGCTCAGATTGCTTCTCGTGTAACTGTGAACTGTGTCAGCGCAGGGAATCCGTCTCTGTTGAGCAGATGTCAATCCTGCCTCGCTTTTGCTTTGTTGCCTCTACCAAGATGATTTCCCGTTTCTCTCTTCACTGGAGCAGGCAGACACAGCCAACGCACATCAAGTGTCAAGAGACACGCTCTGCTGAGCTCAACGCTTGTGCAGATGCACATGTGCGACGAAGTCAACACACGTGCTTGTGGAGAGAAAGAAAGGGACTCCCAGGCGTGTGGAGCGACGGGGAGAAAGAGCGGGCGCTGAGGAACACAGTTTCAAACAGACTGTCTCCACACAAACAGGCACCTGTCTGCAGGTATCCTAGATCTTGATTCTTGAACTTGAGGAAACACGCGTCTGAGCAAAACTCCCAAACGCTTCCAGGAAAGACACAGGCTCTCCCACAAGCACACAAGTGTTTGCCCTCAGCTATAGATCAGGGACAAGCCTGTGAAGAGCAACCAAAGAGCTCGTCCGTCTTTCCCTCAATAGATGGGAGTAGGCGCGCTTGCGGATGTGTGCGTGTGTGTGGCCACGCGTTTGCTTAGGCATCAGTGTGTGAAAAGGTAGGTGCTTTTCTCTAGCTGCGTGTGCGTGCACGTGGTGCTGGGTGCACATCCCTGGGTGCTCGTGGAAAGGTTTCTGCATGGTTTTCGCTGAGGAATCGTGTGTGTGCACATGGACAAAGAGAAGGCGCAGCAACCAGGTTCCAGCGCCGAAGAAGGCAAAAGGCGAGGTTTCCGGCGCTATCTCCTTCTCTCCCCAGAGCTAGTCGCGCAAAGCAAGCCGCTAAGCCGGCGACCGGCAAGAGAGCTACAACGAAGCATGCCGAACGGAGAAAATAGCAGCAGCTCATCTGTTCACACCTTGTTTCTGCCATGTGCTTGAACGCCAAGACGTTCGCGCTTCTGTGAGATGAAAGACGTCCTTCTGCATATGTGGTTGCTCACACCGGTGCACTTGTTAGTGTATCCATTCAGTCCTGGGCTGCGGGGCATTCAGAAGTGGCTCTGTGGAGACGTCTGCATAGAGGCAGCTGTCAGAACACGCACACTCGATTGTTCACCAAAACATATGCAGACGCGTCCTTAGCCTGTAGATTTGGATGCACAGAGTTCCCTGTGTTCGCAAGAGACAAGGGAATCGCGTCTGTGCGCACAGAAGCAATAGCGGACCGTTTCCCTCGGAGTGAACGCGAAAGAGCCGTCTATATACTCGCAGACACGCGAACGTGCCTCAATGCGGTCACAGAGGCAGCAGCTTTTGCACAGATGCTCCTGGTGATTCTGGCACTTTCCAGGCACACTCCTGAAAGTCGCGCACACTGCTGTTCACTCGCTAAACGACCTCTTGGGAAACACGTCTCCGGTCGACGGACCGCTCAGATTGCTTCTCGTGTAACTGTGAACTGTGTCAGCGCAGGGAATCCGTCTCTGTTGAGCAGATGTCAATCCTGCCTCGCTTTTGCTTTGTTGCCTCTACCAAGATGATTTCCCGTTTCTCTCTTCACTGGAGCAGGCAGACACAGCCAACGCACATCAAGTGTCAAGAGACACGCTCTGCTGAGCTCAACGCTTGTGCAGATGCACATGTGCGACGAAGTCAACACACGTGCTTGTGGAGAGAAAGAAAGGGACTCCCAGGCGTGTGGAGCGACGGGGAGAAAGAGCGGGCGCTGAGGAACACAGTTTCAAACAGACTGTCTCCACACAAACAGGCACCTGTCTGCAGGTATCCTAGATCTTGATTCTTGAACTTGAGGAAACACGCGTCTGAGCAAAACTCCCAAACGCTTCCAGGAAAGACACAGGCTCTCCCACAAGCACACAAGTGTTTGCCCTCAGCTATAGATCAGGGACAAGCCTGTGAAGAGCAACCAAAGAGCTCGTCCGTCTTTCCCTCAATAGATGGGAGTAGGCGCGCTTGCGGATGTGTGCGTGTGTGTGGCCACGCGTTTGCTTAGGCATCAGTGTGTGAAAAGGTAGGTGCTTTTCTCTAGCTGCGTGTGCGTGCACGTGGTGCTGGGTGCACATCCCTGGGTGCTCGTGGAAAGGTTTCTGCATGGTTTTCGCTGAGGAATCGTGTGTGTGCACATGGACAAAGAGAAGGCGCAGCAACCAGGTTCCAGCGCCGAAGAAGGCAAAAGGCGAGGTTTCCGGCGCTATCTCCTTCTCTCCCCAGAGCTAGTCGCGCAAAGCAAGCCGCTAAGCCGGCGACCGGCAAGAGAGCTACAACGAAGCATGCCGAACGGAGAAAATAGCAGCAGCTCATCTGTTCACACCTTGTTTCTGCCATGTGCTTGAACGCCAAGACGTTCGCGCTTCTGTGAGATGAAAGACGTCCTTCTGCATATGTGGTTGCTCACACCGGTGCACTTGTTAGTGTATCCATTCAGTCCTGGGCTGCGGGGCATTCAGAAGTGGCTCTGTGGAGACGTCTGCATAGAGGCAGCTGTCAGAACACGCACACTCGATTGTTCACCAAAACATATGCAGACGCGTCCTTAGCCTGTAGATTTGGATGCACAGAGTTCCCTGTGTTCGCAAGAGACAAGGGAATCGCGTCTGTGCGCACAGAAGCAATAGCGGACCGTTTCCCTCGGAGTGAACGCGAAAGAGCCGTCTATATACTCGCAGACACGCGAACGTGCCTCAATGCGGTCACAGAGGCAGCAGCTTTTGCACAGATGCTCCTGGTGATTCTGGCACTTTCCAGGCACACTCCTGAAAGTCGCGCACACTGCTGTTCACTCGCTAAACGACCTCTTGGGAAACACGTCTCCGGTCGACGGACCGCTCAGATTGCTTCTCGTGTAACTGTGAACTGTGTCAGCGCAGGGAATCCGTCTCTGTTGAGCAGATGTCAATCCTGCCTCGCTTTTGCTTTGTTGCCTCTACCAAGATGATTTCCCGTTTCTCTCTTCACTGGAGCAGGCAGACACAGCCAACGCACATCAAGTGTCAAGAGACACGCTCTGCTGAGCTCAACGCTTGTGCAGATGCACATGTGCGACGAAGCCAACACACGTGCTTGTGGAGAGAAAGAAAGGGACTCCCAGGCGTGTGGAGCGACGGGGAGAAAGAGCGGGCGCTGAGGAACACAGTTTCAAACAGACTGTCTCCACACAAACAGGCACCTGTCTGCAGGTATCCTAGATCTTGATTCTTGAACTTGAGGAAACACGCGTCTGAGCAAAACTCCCAAACGCTTCCAGGAAAGACACAGGCTCTCCCACAAGCACACAAGTGTTTGCCCTCAGCTATAGATCAGGGACAAGCCTGTGAAGAGATGCCCTGCTATTCTTTCGCCTTATGGCATCATGTGTTTCGTTCCTCTTGGAGATCGATTGTTAAACGTCTTTCCTCGGGCGACTGAGAAGCATTTGCCAGCGGAGGGGAAGTAGCACGGAGCAGCATTCAGTACTGCCTACGAGTGTCTTTGCTACCCTACTAGCGGAGCTCCAAGAACAGGCACACATCTTCAGGTACCTTCCAAATGTGGATTCCCCTGCAGCCCCGTAGGCGGGCGTGCAGTACGCCAACCGTCAACGGACGTTTTTCCCCTCAAGCCTGTCAGGACGTTGCTCGTCCGTCTTTCCCTCAATAGATGGGAGTAGGCGCGCTTGCGGATGTGTGCGTGTGTGTGGCCACGCGTTTGCTTAGGCTTCAGTGTGTGAAAAGGTAGGTGCTTTTCTCTAGCTGCGTGTGCGTGCACGTGGTGCTGGGTGCACATCCCTGGGTGCTCGTGGAAAGGTTTCTGCATGGTTTTCGCTGAGGAATCGTGTGTGTGCACATGGACAAAGAGAAGGCGCAGCAACCAGGTTCCAGCGCCGAAGAAGGCAAAAGGCGAGGTTTCCGGCGCTATCTCCTTCTCTCCCCAGAGCTAGTCGCGCAAAGCAAGCCGCTAAGCCGGCGACCGGCAAGAGAGCTACAACGAAGCATGCCGAACGGAGAAAATAGCAGCAGCTCATCTGTTCACACCTTGTTTCTGCCATGTGCTTGAACGCCAAGACGTTCGCGCTTCTGTGAGATGAAAGACGTCCTTCTGCATATGTGGTTGCTCACACCGGTGCACTTGTTAGTGTATCCATTCAGTCCTGGGCTGCGGGGCATTCAGAAGTGGCTCTGTGGAGACGTCTGCATAGAGGCAGCTGTCAGAACACGCACACTCGATTGTTCACCAAAACATATGCAGACGCGTCCTTAGCCTGTAGATTTGGATGCACAGAGTTCCCTGTGTTCGCAAGAGACAAGGGAATCGCGTCTGTGCGCACAGAAGCAATAGCGGACCGTTTCCCTCGGAGTGAACGCGAAAGAGCCGTCTATATACTCGCAGACACGCGAACGTGCCTCAATGCGGTCACAGAGGCAGCAGCTTTTGCACAGATGCTCCTGGTGATTCTGGCACTTTCCAGGCACACTCCTGAAAGTCGCGCACACTGCTGTTCACTCGCTAAACGACCTCTTGGGAAACACGTCTCCGGTCGACGGACCGCTCAGATTGCTTCTCGTGTAACTGTGAACTGTGTCAGCGCAGGGAATCCGTCTCTGTTGAGCAGATGTCAATCCTGCCTCGCTTTTGCTTTGTTGCCTCTACCAAGATGATTTCCCGTTTCTCTCTTCACTGGAGCAGGCAGACACAGCCAACGCACATCAAGTGTCAAGAGACACGCTCTGCTGAGCTCAACGCTTGTGCAGATGCACATGTGCGACGAAGTCAACACACGTGCTTGTGGAGAGAAAGAAAGGGACTCCCAGGCGTGTGGAGCGACGGGGAGAAAGAGCGGGCGCTGAGGAACACAGTTTCAAACAGACTGTCTCCACACAAACAGGCACCTGTCTGCAGGTATCCTAGATCTTGATTCTTGAACTTGAGGAAACACGCGTCTGAGCAAAACTCCCAAACGCTTCCAGGAAAGACACAGGCTCTCCCACAAGCACACAAGTGTTTGCCCTCAGCTATAGATCAGGGACAAGCCTGTGAAGAGATGCCCTGCTATTCTTTCGCCTTATGGCATCATGTGTTTCGTTCCTCTTGGAGATCGATTGTTAAACGTCTTTCCTCGGGCGACTGTGAAGCATTTGCCAGCGGAGGAGAAGTAGCACGGAGCAGCATTCAGTACTGCCTACGAGTGTCTTTGCTACCCTACTAGCGGAGCTCCAAGAACAGGCACACATCTTCAGGTACCTTCCAAATGTGGATTCCCCTGCAGCCCCGTAGGCGGGCGTGCAGTACGCCAACCGTCAACGGACGTTTTTCCCCTCAAGCCTGTCAGGACGTTGCTCGTCCGTCTTTCCCTCAATAGATGGGAGTAGGCGCGCTTGCGGATGTGTGCGTGTGTGTGGCCACGCGTTTGCTTAGGCATCAGTGTGTGAAAAGGTAGGTGCTTTTCTCTAGCTGCGTGTGCGTGCACGTGGTGCTGGGTGCACATCCCTGGGTGCTCGTGGAAAGGTTTCTGCATGGTTTTCGCTGAGGAATCGTGTGTGTGCACATGGACAAAGAGAAGGCGCAGCAACCAGGTTCCAGCGCCGAAGAAGGCAAAAGGCGAGGTTTCCGGCGCTATCTCCTTCTCTCCCCAGAGCTAGTCGCGCAAAGCAAGCCGCTAAGCCGGCGACCGGCAAGAGAGCTACAACGAAGCATGCCGAACGGAGAAAATAGCAGCAGCTCATCTGTTCACACCTTGTTTCTGCCATGTGCTTGAACGCCAAGACGTTCGCGCTTCTGTGAGATGAAAGACGTCCTTCTGCATATGTGGTTGCTCACACCGGTGCACTTGTTAGTGTATCCATTCAGTCCTGGGCTGCGGGGCATTCAGAAGTGGCTCTGTGGAGACGTCTGCATAGAGGCAGCTGTCAGAACACGCACACTCGATTGTTCACCAAAACATATGCAGACGCGTCCTTAGCCTGTAGATTTGGATGCACAGAGTTCCCTGTGTTCGCAAGAGACAAGGGAATCGCGTCTGTGCGCACAGAAGCAATAGCGGACCGTTTCCCTCGGAGTGAACGCGAAAGAGTCGTCTATATACTCGCAGACACGCGAACGTGCCTCAATGCGGTCACAGAGGCAGCAGCTTTTGCACAGATGCTCCTGGTGATTCTGGCACTTTCCAGGCACACTCCTGAAAGTCGCGCACACTGCTGTTCACTCGCTAAACGACCTCTTGGGAAACACGTCTCCGGTCGACAGACCGCTCAGATTGCTTCTCGTGTAACTGTGAACTGTGTCAGCGCAGGGAATCCGTCTCTGTTGAGCAGATGTCAATCCTGCCTCGCTTTTGCTTTGTTGCCTCTACCAAGATGATTTCCCGTTTCTCTCTTCACTGGAGCAGGCAGACACAGCCAACGCACATCAAGTGTCAAGAGACACGCTCTGCTGAGCTCAACGCTTGTGCAGATGCACATGTGCGACGAAGTCAACACACGTGCTTGTGGAGAGAAAGAAAGGGACTCCCAGGCGTGTGGAGCGACGGGGAGAAAGAGCGGGCGCTGAGGAACACAGTTTCAAACAGACTGTCTCCACACAAACAGGCACCTGTCTGCAGGTATCCTAGATCTTGATTCTTGAACTTGAGGAAACACGCGTCTGAGCAAAACTCCCAAACGCTTCCAGGAAAGACACAGGCTCTCCCACAAGCACACAAGTGTTTGCCCTCAGCTATAGATCAGGGACAAGCCTGTGAAGAGCAACCAAAGAGCTCGTCCGTCTTTCCCTCAATAGATGGGAGTAGGCGCGCTTGCGGATGTGTGCGTGTGTGTGGCCACGCGTTTGCTTAGGCATCAGTGTGTGAAAAGGTAGGTGCTTTTCTCTAGCTGCGTGTGCGTGCACGTGGTGCTGGGTGCACATCCCTGGGTGCTCGTGGAAAGGTTTCTGCATGGTTTTCGCTGAGGAATCGTGTGTGTGCACATGGACAAAGAGAAGGCGCAGCAACCAGGTTCCAGCGCCGAAGAAGGCAAAAGGCGAGGTTTCCGGCGCTATCTCCTTCTCTCCCCAGAGCTAGTCGCGCAAAGCAAGCCGCTAAGCCGGCGACCGGCAAGAGAGCTACAACGAAGCATGCCGAACGGAGAAAATAGCAGCAGCTCATCTGTTCACACCTTGTTTCTGCCATGTGCTTGAACGCCAAGACGTTCGCGCTTCTGTGAGATGAAAGACGTCCTTCTGCATATGTGGTTGCTCACACCGGTGCACTTGTTAGTGTATCCATTCAGTCCTGGGCTGCGGGGCATTCAGAAGTGGCTCTGTGGAGACGTCTGCATAGAGGCAGCTGTCAGAACACGCACACTCGATTGTTCACCAAAACATATGCAGACGCGTCCTTAGCCTGTAGATTTGGATGCACAGAGTTCCCTGTGTTCGCAAGAGACAAGGGAATCGCGTCTGTGCGCACAGAAGCAATAGCGGACCGTTTCCCTCGGAGTGAACGCGAAAGAGCCGTCTATATACTCGCAGACACGCGAACCTGCCTCAATGCGGTCACAGAGGCAGCAGCTTTTGCACAGATGCACAGATGATTCTGGCACTTTCCAGGCACACTCCTGAAAGTCGCGCACACTGCTGTTCACTCGCTAAACGACCTCTTGGGAAACACGTCTCCGGTCGACGGACCGCTCAGATTGCTTCTCGTGTAACTGTGAACTGTGTCAGCGCAGGGAATCCGTCTCTGTTGAGCAGATGTCGATCCTGCCTCGCTTTTGCTTTGTTGCCTCTACCAAGATGATTTCCCGTTTCTCTCTTCACTGGAGCAGGCAGACACAGCCAACGCACATCAAGTGTCAAGAGACACACTCTGCTGAGCTCAACGCTTGTGCAGATGCACATGTGCGACGAAGTCAACACACGTGCTTGTGGAGAGAAAGAAAGGGACTCCCAGGCGTGTGGAGTGACGGGGAGAAAGAGCGGGCGCTGAGGAACACAGTTTCAAACAGACTGTCTCCACACAAACAGGCACCTGTCTGCAGGTATCCTAGATCTTGATTCTTGAACTTGAGGAAACACGCGTCTGAGCAAAACTCCCAAACGCTTCCAGGAAAGACACAGGCTCTCCCACAAGCACACAAGTGTTTGCCCTCAGCTATAGATCAGGGACAAGCCTGTGAAGAGCAACCAAAGAGCTCGTCCGTCTTTCTCTCAATAGATGGGAGTAGGCGCGCTTGCGGATGTGTGCGTGTGTGTGGCCACGCGTTTGCTTAGGCATCAGTGTGTGAAAAGGTAGGTGCTTTTCTCTAGCTGCGTGTGCGTGCACGTGGTGCTGGGTGCACATCCCTGGGTGCTCGTGGAAAGGTTTCTGCATGGTTTTCGCTGAGGAATCGTGTGTGTGCACATGGACAAAGAGAAGGCGCAGCAACCAGGTTCCAGCGCCGAAGAAGGCAAAAGGCGAGGTTTCCGGCGCTATCTCCTTCTCTCCCCAGAGCTAGTCGCGCAAAGCAAGCCGCTAAGCCGGCGACCGGCAAGAGAGCTACAACGAAGCATGCCGAACGGAGAAAATAGCAGCAGCTCATCTGTTCACACCTTGTTTCTGCCATGTGCTTGAACGCCAAGACGTTCGCGCTTCTGTGAGATGAAAGACGTCCTTCTGCATATGTGGTTGCTCACACCGGTGCACTTGTTAGTGTATCCATTCAGTCCTGGGCTGCGGGGCATTCAGAAATGGCTCTGTGGAGACGTCTGCATAGAGGCAGCTGTCAGAACACGCACACTCGATTGTTCACCAAAACATATGCAGACGCGTCCTTAGCCTGTAGATTTGGATGCACAGAGTTCCCTGTGTTCGCAAGAGACAAGGGAATCGCGTCTGTGCGCACAGAAGCAATAGCGGACCGTTTCCCTCGGAGTGAACGCGAAAGAGCCGTCTATATACTCGCAGACACGCGAACGTGCCTCAATGCGGTCACAGAGGCAGCAGCTTTTGCACAGATGCTCCTGGTGATTCTGGCACTTTCCAGGCACACTCCTGAAAGTCGCGCACACTGCTGTTCACTCGCTAAACGACCTCTTGGGAAACACGTCTCCGGTCGACGGACCGCTCAGATTGCTTCTCGTGTAACTGTGAACTGTGTCAGCGCAGGGAATCCGTCTCTGTTGAGCAGATGTCAATCCTGCCTCGCTTTTGCTTTGTTGCCTCTACCAAGATGATTTCCCGTTTCTCTCTTCACTGGAGCAGGCAGACACAGCCAACGCACATCAAGTGTCAAGAGACACGCTCTGCTGAGCTCAACGCTTGTGCAGATGCACATGTGCGACGAAGTCAACACACGTGCTTGTGGAGAGAAAGAAAGGGACTCCCAGGCGTGTGGAGCGACGGGGAGAAAGAGCGGGCGCTGAGGAACACAGTTTCAAACAGACTGTCTCCACACAAACAGGCACCTGTCTGCAGGTATCCTAGATCTTGATTCTTGAACTTGAGGAAACACGCGTCTGAGCAAAACTCCCAAACGCTTCCAGGAAAGACACAGGCTCTCCCACAAGCACACAAGTGTTTGCCCTCAGCTATAGATCAGGGACAAGCCTGTGAAGAGATGCCCTGCTATTCTTTCGCCTTATGGCATCATGTGTTTCGTTCCTCTTGGAGATCGATTGTTAAACGTCTTTCCTCGGGCGACACTGAAGCATTTGCCAGCGGAGGAGAAGTAGCACGGAGCAGCATTCAGTACTGCCTACGAGTGTCTTTGCTACCCTACTAGCGGAGCTCCAAGAACAGGCACACATCTTCAGGTACCTTCCAAATGTGGATTCCCCTGCAGCCCCGTAGGCGGGCGTGCAGTACGCCAACCGTCAACGGACGTTTTTCCCCTCAAGCCTGTCAGGACGTTGCTCGTCCGTCTTTCCCTCAATAGATGGGAGTAGGCGCGCTTGCGGATGTGTGCGTGTGTGTGGCCACGCGTTTGCTTAGGCTTCAGTGTGTGAAAAGGTAGGTGCTTTTCTCTAGCTGCGTGTGCGTGCACGTGGTGCTGGGTGCACATCCCTGGGTGCTCGTGGAAAGGTTTCTGCATGGTTTTCGCTGAGGAATCGTGTGTGTGCACATGGACAAAGAGAAGGCGCAGCAACCAGGTTCCAGCGCCGAAGAAGGCAAAAGGCGAGGTTTCCGGCGCTATCTCCTTCTCTCCCCAGAGCTAGTCGCGCAAAGCAAGCCGCTAAGCCGGCGACCGGCAAGAGAGCTACAACGAAGCATGCCGAACGGAGAAAATAGCAGCAGCTCATCTGTTCACACCTTGTTTCTGCCATGTGCTTGAACGCCAAGACGTTCGCGCTTCTGTGAGATGAAAGACGTCCTTCTGCATATGTGGTTGCTCACACCGGTGCACTTGTTAGTGTATCCAGTCAGTCCTGGGCTGCGGGGCATTCAGAAGTGGCTCTGTGGAGACGTCTGCATAGAGGCAGCTGTCAGAACACGCACACTCGATTGTTCACCAAAACATATGCAGACGCGTCCTTAGCCTGTAGATTTGGATGCACAGAGTTCCCTGTGTTCGCAAGAGACAAGGGAATCGCGTCTGTGCGCACAGAAGCAATAGCGGACCGTTTCCCTCGGAGTGAACGCGAAAGAGCCGTCTATATACTCGCAGACACGCGAACCTGCCTCAATGCGGTCACAGAGGCAGCAGCTTTTGCACAGATGCTCCTGGTGATTCTGGCACTTTCCAGGCACACTCCTGAAAGTCGCGCACACTGCTGTTCACTCGCTAAACGACCTCTTGGGAAACACGTCTCCGGTCGACGGACCGCTCAGATTGCTTCTCGTGTAACTGTGAACTGTGTCAGCGCAGGGAATCCGTCTCTGTTGAGCAGATGTCAATCCTGCCTCGCTTTTGCTTTGTTGCCTCTACCAAGATGATTTCCCGTTTCTCTCTTCACTGGAGCAGGCAGACACAGCCAACGCACATCAAGTGTCAAGAGACACGCTCTGCTGAGCTCAACGCTTGTGCAGATGCACATGTGCGACGAAGTCAACACACGTGCTTGTGGAGAGAAAGAAAGGGACTCCCAGGCGTGTGGAGCGACGGGGAGAAAGAGCGGGCGCTGAGGAACACAGTTTCAAACAGACTGTCTCCACACAAACAGGCACCTGTCTGCAGGTATCCTAGATCTTGATTCTTGAACTTGAGGAAACACGCGTCTGAGCAAAACTCCCAAACGCTTCCAGGAAAGACACAGGCTCTCCCACAAGCACACAAGTGTTTGCCCTCAGCTATAGATCAGGGACAAGCCTGTGAAGAGCAACCAAAGAGCTCGTCCGTCTTTCCCTCAATAGATGGGAGTAGGCGCGCTTGCGGATGTGTGCGTGTGTGTGGCCACGCGTTTGCTTAGGCATCAGTGTGTGAAAAGGTAGGTGCTTTTCTCTAGCTGCGTGTGCGTGCACGTGGTGCTGGGTGCACATCCCTGGGTGCTCGTGGAAAGGTTTCTGCATGGTTTTCGCTGAGGAATCGTGTGTGTGCACATGGACAAAGAGAAGGCGCAGCAACCAGGTTCCAGCGCCGAAGAAGGCAAAAGGCGAGGTTTCCGGCGCTATCTCCTTCTCTCCCCAGAGCTAGTCGCGCAAAGCAAGCCGCTAAGCCGGCGACCGGCAAGAGAGCTACAACGAAGCATGCCGAACGGAGAAAATAGCAGCAGCTCATCTGTTCACACCTTGTTTCTGCCATGTGCTTGAACGCCAAGACGTTCGCGCTTCTGTGAGATGAAAGACGTCCTTCTGCATATGTGGTTGCTCACACCGGTGCACTTGTTAGTGTATCCATTCAGTCCTGGGCTGCGGGGCATTCAGAAGTGGCTCTGTGGAGACGTCTGCATAGAGGCAGCTGTCAGAACACGCACACTCGATTGTTCACCAAAACATATGCAGACGCGTCCTTAGCCTGTAGATTTGGATGCACAGAGTTCCCTGTGTTCGCAAGAGACAAGGGAATCGCGTCTGTGCGCACAGAAGCAATAGCGGACCGTTTCCCTCGGAGTGAACGCGAAAGAGCCGTCTATATACTCGCAGACACGCGAACGTGCCTCAATGCGGTCACAGAGGCAGCAGCTTTTGCACAGATGCTCCTGGTGATTCTGGCACTTTCCAGGCACACTCCTGAAAGTCGCGCACACTGCTGTTCACTCGCTAAACGACCTCTTGGGAAACACGTCTCCGGTCGACGGACCGCTCAGATTGCTTCTCGTGTAACTGTGAACTGTGTCAGCGCAGGGAATCCGTCTCTGTTGAGCAGATGTCAATCCTGCCTCGCTTTTGCTTTGTTGCCTCTACCAAGATGATTTCCCGTTTCTCTCTTCACTGGAGCAGGCAGACACAGCCAACGCACATCAAGTGTCAAGAGACACGCTCTGCTGAGCTCAACGCTTGTGCAGATGCACATGTGCGACGAAGTCAACACACGTGCTTGTGGAGAGAAAGAAAGGGACTCCCAGGCGTGTGGAGCGACGGGGAGAAAGAGCGGGCGCTGAGGAACACAGTTTCAAACAGACTGTCTCCACACAAACAGGCACCTGTCTGCAGGTATCCTAGATCTTGATTCTTGAACTTGAGGAAACACGCGTCTGAGCAAAACTCCCAAACGCTTCCAGGAAAGACACAGGCTCTCCCACAAGCACACAAGTGTTTGCCCTCAGCTATAGATCAGGGACAAGCCTGTGAAGAGATGCCCTGCTATTCTTTCGCCTTATGGCATCATGTGTTTCGTTCCTCTTGGAGATCGATTGTTAAACGTCTTTCCTAGGGCGACTGTGAAGCATTTGCCAGCGGAGGAGAAGTAGCACGGAGCAGCATTCAGTACTGCCTACGAGTGTCTTTGCTACCCTACTAGCGGAGCTCCAAGATCAGGCGCACATCTTCAGGTACCTTCCAAATGTGGATACCCCTGCAGCCCCGTAGGCGGGCGTGCAGTACGCCAACCGTCAACGGACGTTTTTCCCCTCAAGCCTGTCAGGACGTTGCTCGTCCGTCTTTCCCTCAATAGATGGGAGTAGGCGCGCTTGCGGATGTGTGCGTGTGTGTGGCCACGCGTTTGCTTAGGCATCAGTGTGTGAAAAGGTAGGTGCTTTTCTCTAGCTGCGTGTGCGTGCACGTGGTGCTGGGTGCACATCCCTGGGTGCTCGTGGAAAGGTTTCTGCATGGTTTTCGCTGAGGAATCGTGTGTGTGCACATGGACAAAGAGAAGGCGCAGCAACCAGGTTCCAGCGCCGAAGAAGGCAAAAGGCGAGGTTTCCGGCGCTATCTCCTTCTCTCCCCAGAGCTAGTCGCGCAAAGCAAGCCGCTAAGCCGGCGACCGGCAAGAGAGCTACAACGAAGCATGCCGAACGGAGAAAATAGCAGCAGCTCATCTGTTCACACCTTGTTTCTGCCATGTGCTTGAACGCCAAGACGTTCGCGCTTCTGTGAGATGAAAGACGTCCTTCTGCATATGTGGTTGCTCACACCGGTGCACTTGTTAGTGTATCCATTCAGTCCTGGGCTGCGGGGCATTCAGAAGTGGCTCTGTGGAGACGTCTGCATAGAGGCAGCTGTCAGAACACGCACACTCGATTGTTCACCAAAACATATGCAGACGCGTCCTTAGCCTGTAGATTTGGATGCACAGAGTTCCCTGTGTTCGCAAGAGACAAGGGAATCGCGTCTGTGCGCACAGAAGCAATAGCGGACCGTTTCCCTCGGAGTGAACGCGAAAGAGTCGTCTATATACTCGCAGACACGCGAACGTACCTCAATGCGGTCACAGAGGCAGCAGCTTTTGCACAGATGCTCCTGGTGATTCTGGCACTTTCCAGGCACACTCCTGAAAGTCGCGCACACTGCTGTTCACTCGCTAAACGACCTCTTGGGAAACACGTCTCCGGTCGACGGACCGCTCAGATTGCTTCTCGTGTAACTGTGAACTGTGTCAGCGCAGGGAATCCGTCTCTGTTGAGCAGATGTCAATCCTGCCTCGCTTTTGCTTTGTTGCCTCTACCAAGATGATTTCCCGTTTCTCTCTTCACTGGAGCAGGCAGACACAGCCAACGCACATCAAGTGTCAAGAGACACGCTCTGCTGAGCTCAACGCTTGTGCAGATGCACATGTGCGACGAAGTCAACACACGTGCTTGTGGAGAGAAAGAAAGGGACTCCCAGGCGTGTGGAGCGACGGGGAGAAAGAGCGGGCGCTGAGGAACACAGTTTCAAACAGACTGTCTCCACACAAACAGGCACCTGTCTGCAGGTATCCTAGATCTTGATTCTTGAACTTGAGGAAACACGCGTCTGAGCAAAACTCCCAAACGCTTCCAGGAAAGACACAGGCTCTCCCACAAGCACACAAGTGTTTGCCCTCAGCTATAGATCAGGGACAAGCCTGTGAAGAGCAACCAAAGAGCTCGTCCGTCTTTCCCTCAATAGATGGGAGTAGGCGCGCTTGCGGATGTGTGCGTGTGTGTGGCCACGCGTTTGCTTAGGCATCAGTGTGTGAAAAGGTAGGTGCTTTTCTCTAGCTGCGTGTGCGTGCACGTGGTGCTGGGTGCACATCCCTGGGTGCTCGTGGAAAGGTTTCTGCATGGTTTTCGCTGAGGAATCGTGTGTGTGCACATGGACAAAGAGAAGGCGCAGCAACCAGGTTCCAGCGCCGAAGAAGGCAAAAGGCGAGGTTTCCGGCGCTATCTCCTTCTCTCCCCAGAGCTAGTCGCGCAAAGCAAGCCGCTAAGCCGGCGACCGGCAAGAGAGCTACAACGAAGCATGCCGAACGGAGAAAATAGCAGCAGCTCATCTGTTCACACCTTGTTTCTGCCATGTGCTTGAACGCCAAGACGTTCGCGCTTCTGTGAGATGAAAGACGTCCTTCTGCATATGTGGTTGCTCACACCGGTGCACTTGTTAGTGTATCCAGTCAGTCCTGGGCTGCGGGGCATTCAGAAGTGGCTCTGTGGAGACGTCTGCATAGAGGCAGCTGTCAGAACACGCACACTCGATTGTTCACCAAAACATATGCAGACGCGTCCTTAGCCTGTAGATTTGGATGCACAGAGTTCCCTGTGTTCGCAAGAGACAAGGGAATCGCGTCTGTGCGCACAGAAGCAATAGCGGACCGTTTCCCTCGGAGTGAACGCGAAAGAGCCGTCTATATACTCGCAGACACGCGAACCTGCCTCAATGCGGTCACAGAGGCAGCAGCTTTTGCACAGATGCTCCTGGTGATTCTGGCACTTTCCAGGCACACTCCTGAAAGTCGCGCACACTGCTGTTCACTCGCTAAACGACCTCTTGGGAAACACGTCTCCGGTCGACGGACCGCTCAGATTGCTTCTCGTGTAACTGTGAACTGTGTCAGCGCAGGGAATCCGTCTCTGTTGAGCAGATGTCAATCCTGCCTCGCTTTTGCTTTGTTGCCTCTACCAAGATGATTTCCCGTTTCTCTCTTCACTGGAGCAGGCAGACACAGCCAACGCACATCAAGTGTCAAGAGACACGCTCTGCTGAGCTCAACGCTTGTGCAGATGCACATGTGCGACGAAGTCAACACACGTGCTTGTGGAGAGAAAGAAAGGGACTCCCAGGCGTGTGGAGCGACGGGGAGAAAGAGCGGGCGCTGAGGAACACAGTTTCAAACAGACTGTCTCCACACAAACAGGCACCTGTCTGCAGGTATCCTAGATCTTGATTCTTGAACTTGAGGAAACACGCGTCTGAGCAAAACTCCCAAACGCTTCCAGGAAAGACACAGGCTCTCCCACAAGCACACAAGTGTTTGCCCTCAGCTATAGATCAGGGACAAGCCTGTGAAGAGCAACCAAAGAGCTCGTCCGTCTTTCCCTCAATAGATGGGAGTAGGCGCGCTTGCGGATGTGTGCGTGTGTGTGGCCACGCGTTTGCTTAGGCATCAGTGTGTGAAAAGGTAGGTGCTTTTCTCTAGCTGCGTGTGCGTGCACGTGGTGCTGGGTGCACATCCCTGGGTGCTCGTGGAAAGGTTTCTGCATGGTTTTCGCTGAGGAATCGTGTGTGTGCACATGGACAAAGAGAAGGCGCAGCAACCAGGTTCCAGCGCCGAAGAAGGCAAAAGGCGAGGTTTCCGGCGCTATCTCCTTCTCTCCCCAGAGCTAGTCGCGCAAAGCAAGCCGCTAAGCCGGCGACCGGCAAGAGAGCTACAACGAAGCATGCCGAACGGAGAAAATAGCAGCAGCTCATCTGTTCACACCTTGTTTCTGCCATGTGCTTGAACGCCAAGACGTTCGCGCTTCTGTGAGATGAAAGACGTCCTTCTGCATATGTGGTTGCTCACACCGGTGCACTTGTTAGTGTATCCATTCAGTCCTGGGCTGCGGGGCATTCAGAAGTGGCTCTGTGGAGACGTCTGCATAGAGGCAGCTGTCAGAACACGCACACTCGATTGTTCACCAAAACATATGCAGACGCGTCCTTAGCCTGTAGATTTGGATGCACAGAGTTCCCTGTGTTCGCAAGAGACAAGGGAATCGCGTCTGTGCGCACAGAAGCAATAGCGGACCGTTTCCCTCGGAGTGAACGCGAAAGAGCCGTCTATATACTCGCAGACACGCGAACGTGCCTCAATGCGGTCACAGAGGCAGCAGCTTTTGCACAGATGCTCCTGGTGATTCTGGCACTTTCCAGGCACACTCCTGAAAGTCGCGCACACTGCTGTTCACTCGCTAAACGACCTCTTGGGAAACACGTCTCCGGTCGACGGACCGCTCAGATTGCTTCTCGTGTAACTGTGAACTGTGTCAGCGCAGGGAATCCGTCTCTGTTGAGCAGATGTCAATCCTGCCTCGCTTTTGCTTTGTTGCCTCTACCAAGATGATTTCCCGTTTCTCTCTTCACTGGAGCAGGCAGACACAGCCAACGCACATCAAGTGTCAAGAGACACGCTCTGCTGAGCTCAACGCTTGTGCAGATGCACATGTGCGACGAAGTCAACACACGTGCTTGTGGAGAGAAAGAAAGGGACTCCCAGGCGTGTGGAGCGACGGGGAGAAAGAGCGGGCGCTGAGGAACACAGTTTCAAACAGACTGTCTCCACACAAACAGGCACCTGTCTGCAGGTATCCTAGATCTTGATTCTTGAACTTGAGGAAACACGCGTCTGAGCAAAACTCCCAAACGCTTCCAGGAAAGACACAGGCTCTCCCACAAGCACACAAGTGTTTGCCCTCAGCTATAGATCAGGGACAAGCCTGTGAAGAGATGCCCTGCTATTCTTTCGCCTTATGGCATCATGTGTTTCGTTCCTCTTGGAGATCGATTGTTAAACGTCTTTCCTAGGGCGACTGTGAAGCATTTGCCAGCGGAGGAGAAGTAGCACGGAGCAGCATTCAGTACTGCCTACGAGTGTCTTTGCTACCCTACTAGCGGAGCTCCAAGATCAGGCGCACATCTTCAGGTACCTTCCAAATGTGGATACCCCTGCAGCCCCGTAGGCGGGCGTGCAGTACGCCAACCGTCAACGGACGTTTTTCCCCTCAAGCCTGTCAGGACGTTGCTCGTCCGTCTTTCCCTCAATAGATGGGAGTAGGCGCGCTTGCGGATGTGTGCGTGTGTGTGGCCACGCGTTTGCTTAGGCATCAGTGTGTGAAAAGGTAGGTGCTTTTCTCTAGCTGCGTGTGCGTGCACGTGGTGCTGGGTGCACATCCCTGGGTGCTCGTGGAAAGGTTTCTGCATGGTTTTCGCTGAGGAATCGTGTGTGTGCACATGGACAAAGAGAAGGCGCAGCAACCAGGTTCCAGCGCCGAAGAAGGCAAAAGGCGAGGTTTCCGGCGCTATCTCCTTCTCTCCCCAGAGCTAGTCGCGCAAAGCAAGCCGCTAAGCCGGCGACCGGCAAGAGAGCTACAACGAAGCATGCCGAACGGAGAAAATAGCAGCAGCTCATCTGTTCACACCTTGTTTCTGCCATGTGCTTGAACGCCAAGACGTTCGCGCTTCTGTGAGATGAAAGACGTCCTTCTGCATATGTGGTTGCTCACACCGGTGCACTTGTTAGTGTATCCATTCAGTCCTGGGCTGCGGGGCATTCAGAAGTGGCTCTGTGGAGACGTCTGCATAGAGGCAGCTGTCAGAACACGCACACTCGATTGTTCACCAAAACATATGCAGACGCGTCCTTAGCCTGTAGATTTGGATGCACAGAGTTCCCTGTGTTCGCAAGAGACAAGGGAATCGCGTCTGTGCGCACAGAAGCAATAGCGGACCGTTTCCCTCGGAGTGAACGCGAAAGAGTCGTCTATATACTCGCAGACACGCGAACGTGCCTCAATGCGGTCACAGAGGCAGCAGCTTTTGCACAGATGCTCCTGGTGATTCTGGCACTTTCCAGGCACACTCCTGAAAGTCGCGCACACTGCTGTTCACTCGCTAAACGACCTCTTGGGAAACACGTCTCCGGTCGACGGACCGCTCAGATTGCTTCTCGTGTAACTGTGAACTGTGTCAGCGCAGGGAATCCGTCTCTGTTGAGCAGATGTCAATCCTGCCTCGCTTTTGCTTTGTTGCCTCTACCAAGATGATTTCCCGTTTCTCTCTTCACTGGAGCAGGCAGACACAGCCAACGCACATCAAGTGTCAAGAGACACGCTCTGCTGAGCTCAACGCTTGTGCAGATGCACATGTGCGACGAAGTCAACACACGTGCTTGTGGAGAGAAAGAAAGGGACTCCCAGGCGTGTGGAGCGACGGGGAGAAAGAGCGGGCGCTGAGGAACACAGTTTCAAACAGACTGTCTCCACACAAACAGGCACCTGTCTGCAGGTATCCTAGATCTTGATTCTTGAACTTGAGGAAACACGCGTCTGAGCAAAACTCCCAAACGCTTCCAGGAAAGACACAGGCTCTCCCACAAGCACACAAGTGTTTGCCCTCAGCTATAGATCAGGGACAAGCCTGTGAAGAGCAACCAAAGAGCTCGTCCGTCTTTCCCTCAATAGATGGGAGTAGGCGCGCTTGCGGATGTGTGCGTGTGTGTGGCCACGCGTTTGCTTAGGCATCAGTGTGTGAAAAGGTAGGTGCTTTTCTCTAGCTGCGTGTGCGTGCACGTGGTGCTGGGTGCACATCCCTGGGTGCTCGTGGAAAGGTTTCTGCATGGTTTTCGCTGAGGAATCGTGTGTGTGCACATGGACAAAGAGAAGGCGCAGCAACCAGGTTCCAGCGCCGAAGAAGGCAAAAGGCGAGGTTTCCGGCGCTATCTCCTTCTCTCCCCAGAGCTAGTCGCGCAAAGCAAGCCGCTAAGCCGGCGACCGGCAAGAGAGCTACAACGAAGCATGCCGAACGGAGAAAATAGCAGCAGCTCATCTGTTCACACCTTGTTTCTGCCATGTGCTTGAACGCCAAGACGTTCGCGCTTCTGTGAGATGAAAGACGTCCTTCTGCATATGTGGTTGCTCACACCGGTGCACTTGTTAGTGTATCCATTCAGTCCTGGGCTGCGGGGCATTCAGAAGTGGCTCTGTGGAGACGTCTGCATAGAGGCAGCTGTCAGAACACGCACACTCGATTGTTCACCAAAACATATGCAGACGCGTCCTTAGCCTGTAGATTTGGATGCACAGAGTTCCCTGTGTTCGCAAGAGACAAGGGAATCGCGTCTGTGCGCACAGAAGCAATAGCGGACCGTTTCCCTCGGAGTGAACGCGAAAGAGCCGTCTATATACTCGCAGACACGCGAACCTGCCTCAATGCGGTCACAGAGGCAGCAGCTTTTGCACAGATGCACAGATGATTCTGGCACTTTCCAGGCACACTCCTGAAAGTCGCGCACACTGCTGTTCACTCGCTAAACGACCTCTTGGGAAACACGTCTCCGGTCGACGGACCGCTCAGATTGCTTCTCGTGTAACTGTGAACTGTGTCAGCGCAGGGAATCCGTCTCTGTTGAGCAGATGTCAATCCTGCCTCGCTTTTGCTTTGTTGCCTCTACCAAGATGATTTCCCGTTTCTCTCTTCACTGGAGCAGGCAGACACAGCCAACGCACATCAAGTGTCAAGAGACACGCTCTGCTGAGCTCAACGCTTGTGCAGATGCACATGTGCGACGAAGTCAACACACGTGCTTGTGGAGAGAAAGAAAGGGACTCCCAGGCGTGTGGAGCGACGGGGAGAAAGAGCGGGCGCTGAGGAACACAGTTTCAAACAGACTGTCTCCACACAAACAGGCACCTGTCTGCAGGTATCCTAGATCTTGATTCTTGAACTTGAGGAAACACGCGTCTGAGCAAAACTCCCAAACGCTTCCAGGAAAGACACAGGCTCTCCCACAAGCACACAAGTGTTTGCCCTCAGCTATAGATCAGGGACAAGCCTGTGAAGAGCAACCAAAGAGCTCGTCCGTCTTTCCCTCAATAGATGGGAGTAGGCGCGCTTGCGGATGTGTGCGTGTGTGTGGCCACGCGTTTGCTTAGGCATCAGTGTGTGAAAAGGTAGGTGCTTTTCTCTAGCTGCGTGTGCGTGCACGTGGTGCTGGGTGCACATCCCTGGGTGCTCGTGGAAAGGTTTCTGCATGGTTTTCGCTGAGGAATCGTGTGTGTGCACATGGACAAAGAGAAGGCGCAGCAACCAGGTTCCAGCGCCGAAGAAGGCAAAAGGCGAGGTTTCCGGCGCTATCTCCTTCTCTCCCCAGAGCTAGTCGCGCAAAGCAAGCCGCTAAGCCGGCGACCGGCAAGAGAGCTACAACGAAGCATGCCGAACGGAGAAAATAGCAGCAGCTCATCTGTTCACACCTTGTTTCTGCCATGTGCTTGAACGCCAAGACGTTCGCGCTTCTGTGAGATGAAAGACGTCCTTCTGCATATGTGGTTGCTCACACCGGTGCACTTGTTAGTGTATCCATTCAGTCCTGGGCTGCGGGGCATTCAGAAGTGGCTCTGTGGAGACGTCTGCATAGAGGCAGCTGTCAGAACACGCACACTCGATTGTTCACCAAAACATATGCAGACGCGTCCTTAGCCTGTAGATTTGGATGCACAGAGTTCCCTGTGTTCGCAAGAGACAAGGGAATCGCGTCTGTGCGCACAGAAGCAATAGCGGACCGTTTCCCTCGGAGTGAACGCGAAAGAGCCGTCTATATACTCGCAGACACGCGAACGTGCCTCAATGCGGTCACAGAGGCAGCAGCTTTTGCACAGATGCTCCTGGTGATTCTGGCACTTTCCAGGCACACTCCTGAAAGTCGCGCACACTGCTGTTCACTCGCTAAACGACCTCTTGGGAAACACGTCTCCGGTCGACGGACCGCTCAGATTGCTTCTCGTGTAACTGTGAACTGTGTCAGCGCAGGGAATCCGTCTCTGTTGAGCAGATGTCAATCCTGCCTCGCTTTTGCTTTGTTGCCTCTACCAAGATGATTTCCCGTTTCTCTCTTCACTGGAGCAGGCAGACACAGCCAACGCACATCAAGTGTCAAGAGACACGCTCTGCTGAGCTCAACGCTTGTGCAGATGCACATGTGCGACGAAGTCAACACACGTGCTTGTGGAGAGAAAGAAAGGGACTCCCAGGCGTGTGGAGCGACGGGGAGAAAGAGCGGGCGCTGAGGAACACAGTTTCAAACAGACTGTCTCCACACAAACAGGCACCTGTCTGCAGGTATCCTAGATCTTGATTCTTGAACTTGAGGAAACACGCGTCTGAGCAAAACTCCCAAACGCTTCCAGGAAAGACACAGGCTCTCCCACAAGCACACAAGTGTTTGCCCTCAGCTATAGATCAGGGACAAGCCTGTGAAGAGATGCCCTGCTATTCTTTCGCCTTATGGCATCATGTGTTTCGTTCCTCTTGGAGATCGATTGTTAAACGTCTTTCCTAGGGCGACTGTGAAGCATTTGCCAGCGGAGGAGAAGTAGCACGGAGCAGCATTCAGTACTGCCTACGAGTGTCTTTGCTACCCTACTAGCGGAGCTCCAAGATCAGGCGCACATCTTCAGGTACCTTCCAAATGTGGATACCCCTGCAGCCCCGTAGGCGGGCGTGCAGTACGCCAACCGTCAACGGACGTTTTTCCCCTCAAGCCTGTCAGGACGTTGCTCGTCCGTCTTTCCCTCAATAGATGGGAGTAGGCGCGCTTGCGGATGTGTGCGTGTGTGTGGCCACGCGTTTGCTTAGGCATCAGTGTGTGAAAAGGTAGGTGCTTTTCTCTAGCTGCGTGTGCGTGCACGTGGTGCTGGGTGCACATCCCTGGGTGCTCGTGGAAAGGTTTCTGCATGGTTTTCGCTGAGGAATCGTGTGTGTGCACATGGACAAAGAGAAGGCGCAGCAACCAGGTTCCAGCGCCGAAGAAGGCAAAAGGCGAGGTTTCCGGCGCTATCTCCTTCTCTCCCCAGAGCTAGTCGCGCAAAGCAAGCCGCTAAGCCGGCGACCGGCAAGAGAGCTACAACGAAGCATGCCGAACGGAGAAAATAGCAGCAGCTCATCTGTTCACACCTTGTTTCTGCCATGTGCTTGAACGCCAAGACGTTCGCGCTTCTGTGAGATGAAAGACGTCCTTCTGCATATGTGGTTGCTCACACCGGTGCACTTGTTAGTGTATCCATTCAGTCCTGGGCTGCGGGGCATTCAGAAGTGGCTCTGTGGAGACGTCTGCATAGAGGCAGCTGTCAGAACACGCACACTCGATTGTTCACCAAAACATATGCAGACGCGTCCTTAGCCTGTAGATTTGGATGCACAGAGTTCCCTGTGTTCGCAAGAGACAAGGGAATCGCGTCTGTGCGCACAGAAGCAATAGCGGACCGTTTCCCTCGGAGTGAACGCGAAAGAGTCGTCTATATACTCGCAGACACGCGAACCTGCCTCAATGCGGTCACAGAGGCAGCAGCTTTTGCACAGATGCTCCTGGTGATTCTGGCACTTTCCAGGCACACTCCTGAAAGTCGCGCACACTGCTGTTCACTCGCTAAACGACCTCTTGGGAAACACGTCTCCGGTCGACGGACCGCTCAGATTGCTTCTCGTGTAACTGTGAACTGTGTCAGCGCAGGGAATCCGTCTCTGTTGAGCAGATGTCAATCCTGCCTCGCTTTTGCTTTGTTGCCTCTACCAAGATGATTTCCCGTTTCTCTCTTCACTGGAGCAGGCAGACACAGCCAACGCACATCAAGTGTCAAGAGACACGCTCTGCTGAGCTCAACGCTTGTGCAGATGCACATGTGCGACGAAGTCAACACACGTGCTTGTGGAGAGAAAGAAAGGGACTCCCAGGCGTGTGGAGCGACGGGGAGAAAGAGCGGGCGCTGAGGAACACAGTTTCAAACAGACTGTCTCCACACAAACAGGCACCTGTCTGCAGGTATCCTAGATCTTGATTCTTGAACTTGAGGAAACACGCGTCTGAGCAAAACTCCCAAACGCTTCCAGGAAAGACACAGGCTCTCCCACAAGCACACAAGTGTTTGCCCTCAGCTATAGATCAGGGACAAGCCTGTGAAGAGCAACCAAAGAGCTCGTCCGTCTTTCCCTCAATAGATGGGAGTAGGCGCGCTTGCGGATGTGTGCGTGTGTGTGGCCACGCGTTTGCTTAGGCATCAGTGTGTGAAAAGGTAGGTGCTTTTCTCTAGCTGCGTGTGCGTGCACGTGGTGCTGGGTGCACATCCCTGGGTGCTCGTGGAAAGGTTTCTGCATGGTTTTCGCTGAGGAATCGTGTGTGTGCACATGGACAAAGAGAAGGCGCAGCAACCAGGTTCCAGCGCCGAAGAAGGCAAAAGGCGAGGTTTCCGGCGCTATCTCCTTCTCTCCCCAGAGCTAGTCGCGCAAAGCAAGCCGCTAAGCCGGCGACCGGCAAGAGAGCTACAACGAAGCATGCCGAACGGAGAAAATAGCAGCAGCTCATCTGTTCACACCTTGTTTCTGCCATGTGCTTGAACGCCAAGACGTTCGCGCTTCTGTGAGATGAAAGACGTCCTTCTGCATATGTGGTTGCTCACACCGGTGCACTTGTTAGTGTATCCATTCAGTCCTGGGCTGCGGGGCATTCAGAAGTGGCTCTGTGGAGACGTCTGCATAGAGGCAGCTGTCAGAACACGCACACTCGATTGTTCACCAAAACATATGCAGACGCGTCCTTAGCCTGTAGATTTGGATGCACAGAGTTCCCTGTGTTCGCAAGAGACAAGGGAATCGCGTCTGTGCGCACAGAAGCAATAGCGGACCGTTTCCCTCGGAGTGAACGCGAAAGAGCCGTCTATATACTCGCAGACACGCGAACGTGCCTCAATGCGGTCACAGAGGCAGCAGCTTTTGCACAGATGCACAGATGATTCTGGCACTTTCCAGGCACACTCCTGAAAGTCGCGCACACTGCTGTTCACTCGCTAAACGACCTCTTGGGAAACACGTCTCCGGTCGACGGACCGCTCAGATTGCTTCTCGTGTAACTGTGAACTGTGTCAGCGCAGGGAATCCGTCTCTGTTGAGCAGATGTCAATCCTGCCTCGCTTTTGCTTTGTTGCCTCTACCAAGATGATTTCCCGTTTCTCTCTTCACTGGAGCAGGCAGACACAGCCAACGCACATCAAGTGTCAAGAGACACGCTCTGCTGAGCTCAACGCTTGTGCAGATGCACATGTGCGACGAAGTCAACACACGTGCTTGTGGAGAGAAAGAAAGGGACTCCCAGGCGTGTGGAGCGACGGGGAGAAAGAGCGGGCGCTGAGGAACACAGTTTCAAACAGACTGTCTCCACACAAACAGGCACCTGTCTGCAGGTATCCTAGATCTTGATTCTTGAACTTGAGGAAACACGCGTCTGAGCAAAACTCCCAAACGCTTCCAGGAAAGACACAGGCTCTCCCACAAGCACACAAGTGTTTGCCCTCAGCTATAGATCAGGGACAAGCCTGTGAAGAGCAACCAAAGAGCTCGTCCGTCTTTCCCTCAATAGATGGGAGTAGGCGCGCTTGCGGATGTGTGCGTGTGTGTGGCCACGCGTTTGCTTAGGCATCAGTGTGTGAAAAGGTAGGTGCTTTTCTCTAGCTGCGTGTGCGTGCACGTGGTGCTGGGTGCACATCCCTGGGTGCTCGTGGAAAGGTTTCTGCATGGTTTTCGCTGAGGAATCGTGTGTGTGCACATGGACAAAGAGAAGGCGCAGCAACCAGGTTCCAGCGCCGAAGAAGGCAAAAGGCGAGGTTTCCGGCGCTATCTCCTTCTCTCCCCAGAGCTAGTCGCGCAAAGCAAGCCGCTAAGCCGGCGACCGGCAAGAGAGCTACAACGAAGCGTGCCGAACGGAGAAAATAGCAGCAGCTCATCTGTTCACACCTTGTTTCTGCCATGTGCTTGAACGCCAAGACGTTCGCGCTTCTGTGAGATGAAAGACGTCCTTCTGCATATGTGGTTGCTCACACCGGTGCACTTGTTAGTGTATCCAGTCAGTCCTGGGCTGCGGGGCATTCAGAAGTGGCTCTGTGGAGACGTCTGCATAGAGGCAGCTGTCAGAACACGCACACTCGATTGTTCACCAAAACGTATGCAGACGCGTCCTTACCCTGTAGATTTGGATGCACAGAGTTCCCTGTGTTCGCAAGAGACAAGGGAATCGCGTCTGTGCGCACAGAAGCAATAGCGGACCGTTTCCCTCGGAGTGAACGCGAAAGAGCCGTCTATATACTCGCAGACACGCGAACGTGCCTCAATGCGGTCACAGAGGCAGCAGCTTTTGCACAGATGCTCCTGGTGATTCTGGCACTTTCCAGGCACACTCCTGAAAGTCGCGCACACTGCTGTTCACTCGCTAAACGACCTCTTGGGAAACACGTCTCCGGTCGACGGACCGCTCAGATTGCTTCTCGTGTAACTGTGAACTGTGTCAGCGCAGGGAATCCGTCTCTGTTGAGCAGATGTCAATCCTGCCTCGCTTTTGCTTTGTTGCCTCTACCAAGATGATTTCCCGTTTCTCTCTTCACTGGAGCAGGCAGACACAGCCAACGCACATCAAGTGTCAAGAGACACGCTCTGCTGAGCTCAACGCTTGTGCAGATGCACATGTGCGACGAAGTCAACACACGTGCTTGTGGAGAGAAAGAAAGGGACTCCCAGGCGTGTGGAGCGACGGGGAGAAAGAGCGGGCGCTGAGGAACACAGTTTCAAACAGACTGTCTCCACACAAACAGGCACCTGTCTGCAGGTATCCTAGATCTTGATTCTTGAACTTGAGGAAACACGCGTCTGAGCAAAACTCCCAAACGCTTCCAGGAAAGACACAGGCTCTCCCACAAGCACACAAGTGTTTGCCCTCAGCTATAGATCAGGGACAAGCCTGTGAAGAGATGCCCTGCTATTCTTTCGCCTTATGGCATCATGTGTTTCGTTCCTCTTGGAGATCGATTGTTAAACGTCTTTCCTAGGGCGACTGTGAAGCATTTGCCAGCGGAGGAGAAGTAGCACGGAGCAGCATTCAGTACTGCCTACGAGTGTCTTTGCTACCCTACTAGCGGAGCTCCAAGAACAGGCACACATCTTCAGGTACCTTCCAAATGTGGATTCCCCTGCAGCCCCGTAGGCGGGCGTGCAGTACGCCAACCGTCAACGGACGTTTTTCCCCTCAAGCCTGTCAGGACGTTGCTCGTCCGTCTTTCCCTCAATAGATGGGAGTAGGCGCGCTTGCGGATGTGTGCGTGTGTGTGGCCACGCGTTTGCTTAGGCATCAGTGTGTGAAAAGGTAGGTGCTTTTCTCTAGCTGCGTGTGCGTGCACGTGGTGCTGGGTGCACATCCCTGGGTGCTCGTGGAAAGGTTTCTGCATGGTTTTCGCTGAGGAATCGTGTGTGTGCACATGGACAAAGAGAAGGCGCAGCAACCAGGTTCCAGCGCCGAAGAAGGCAAAAGGCGAGGTTTCCGGCGCTATCTCCTTCTCTCCCCAGAGCTAGTCGCGCAAAGCAAGCCGCTAAGCCGGCGACCGGCAAGAGAGCTACAACGAAGCATGCCGAACGGAGAAAATAGCAGCAGCTCATCTGTTCACACCTTGTTTCTGCCATGTGCTTGAACGCCAAGACGTTCGCGCTTCTGTGAGATGAAAGACGTCCTTCTGCATATGTGGTTGCTCACACCGGTGCACTTGTTAGTGTATCCATTCAGTCCTGGGCTGCGGGGCATTCAGAAGTGGCTCTGTGGAGACGTCTGCATAGAGGCAGCTGTCAGAACACGCACACTCGATTGTTCACCAAAACATATGCAGACGCGTCCTTAGCCTGTAGATTTGGATGCACAGAGTTCCCTGTGTTCGCAAGAGACAAGGGAATCGCGTCTGTACGCACAGAAGCAATAGCGGACCGTTTCCCTCGGAGTGAACGCGAAAGAGCCGTCTATATACTCGCAGACACGCGAACGTGCCTCAATGCGGTCACAGAGGCAGCAGCTTTTGCACAGATGCTCCTGGTGATTCTGGCACTTTCCAGGCACACTCCTGAAAGTCGCGCACACTGCTGTTCACTCGCTAAACGACCTCTTGGGAAACACGTCTCCGGTCGACGGACCGCTCAGATTGCTTCTCGTGTAACTGTGAACTGTGTCAGCGCAGGGAATCCGTCTCTGTTGAGCAGATGTCAATCCTGCCTCGCTTTTGCTTTGTTGCCTCTACCAAGATGATTTCCCGTTTCTCTCTTCACTGGAGCAGGCAGACACAGCCAACGCACATCAAGTGTCAAGAGACACGCTCTGCTGAGCTCAACGCTTGTGCAGATGCACATGTGCGACGAAGTCAACACACGTGCTTGTGGAGAGAAAGAAAGGGACTCCCAGGCGTGTGGAGCGACGGGGAGAAAGAGCGGGCGCTGAGGAACACAGTTTCAAACAGACTGTCTCCACACAAACAGGCACCTGTCTGCAGGTATCCTAGATCTTGATTCTTGAACTTGAGGAAACACGCGTCTGAGCAAAACTCCCAAACGCTTCCAGGAAAGACACAGGCTCTCCCACAAGCACACAAGTGTTTGCCCTCAGCTATAGATCAGGGACAAGCCTGTGAAGAGATGCCCTGCTATTCTTTCGCCTTATGGCATCATGTGTTTCGTTCCTCTTGGAGATCGATTGTTAAACGTCTTTCCTCGGGCGACTGTGAAGCATTTGCCAGCGGAGGAGAAGTAGCACGGAGCAGCATTCAGTACTGCCTACGAGTGTCTTTGCTACCCTACTAGCGGAGCTCCAAGAACAGGCACACATCTTCAGGTACCTTCCAAATGTGGATTCCCCTGCAGCCCCGTAGGCGGGCGTGCAGTACGCCAACCGTCAACGGACGTTTTTCCCCTCAAGCCTGTCAGGACGTTGCTCGTCCGTCTTTCCCTCAATAGATGGGAGTAGGCGCGCTTGCGGATGTGTGCGTGTGTGTGGCCACGCGTTTGCTTAGGCATCAGTGTGTGAAAAGGTAGGTGCTTTTCTCTAGCTGCGTGTGCGTGCACGTGGTGCTGGGTGCACATCCCTGGGTGCTCGTGGAAAGGTTTCTGCATGGTTTTCGCTGAGGAATCGTGTGTGTGCACATGGACAAAGAGAAGGCGCAGCAACCAGGTTCCAGCGCCGAAGAAGGCAAAAGGCGAGGTTTCCGGCGCTATCTCCTTCTCTCCCCAGAGCTAGTCGCGCAAAGCAAGCCGCTAAGCCGGCGACCGGCAAGAGAGCTACAACGAAGCATGCCGAACGGAGAAAATAGCAGCAGCTCATCTGTTCACACCTTGTTTCTGCCATGTGCTTGAACGCCAAGACGTTCGCGCTTCTGTGAGATGAAAGACGTCCTTCTGCATATGTGGTTGCTCACACCGGTGCACTTGTTAGTGTATCCATTCAGTCCTGGGCTGCGGGGCATTCAGAAGTGGCTCTGTGGAGACGTCTGCATAGAGGCAGCTGTCAGAACACGCACACTCGATTGTTCACCAAAACATATGCAGACGCGTCCTTAGCCTGTAGATTTGGATGCACAGAGTTCCCTGTGTTCGCAAGAGACAAGGGAATCGCGTCTGTGCGCACAGAAGCAATAGCGGACCGTTTCCCTCGGAGTGAACGCGAAAGAGCCGTCTATATACTCGCAGACACGGGAACGTGCCTCAATGCGGTCACAGAGGCAGCAGCTTTTGCACAGATGCTCCTGGTGATTCTGGCACTTTCCAGGCACACTCCTGAAAGTCGCGCACACTGCTGTTCACTCGCTAAACGACCTCTTGGGAAACACGTCTCCGGTCGACGGACCGCTCAGATTGCTTCTCGTGTAACTGTGAACTGTGTCAGCGCAGGGAATCCGTCTCTGTTGAGCAGATGTCAATCCTGCCTCGCTTTTGCTTTGTTGCCTCTACCAAGATGATTTCCCGTTTCTCTCTTCACTGGAGCAGGCAGACACAGCCAACGCACATCAAGTGTCAAGAGACACGCTCTGCTGAGCTCAACGCTTGTGCAGATGCACATGTGCGACGAAGTCAACACACGTGCTTGTGGAGAGAAAGAAAGAGACTCCCAGGCGTGTGGAGCGACGGGGAGAAAGAGCGGGCGCTGAGGAACACAGTTTCAAACAGACTGTCTCCACACAAACAGGCACCTGTCTGCAGGTATCCTAGATCTTGATTCTTGAACTTGAGGAAACACGCGTCTGAGCAAAACTCCCAAACGCTTCCAGGAAAGACACAGGCTCTCCCACAAGCACACAAGTGTTTGCCCTCAGCTATAGATCAGGGACAAGCCTGTGAAGAGATGCCCTGCTATTCTTTCGCCTTATGGCATCATGTGTTTCGTTCCTCTTGGAGATCGATTGTTAAACGTCTTTCCTAGGGCGACTGTGAAGCATTTGCCAGCGGAGGAGAAGTAGCACGGAGCAGCATTCAGTACTGCCTACGAGTGTCTTTGCTACCCTACTAGCGGAGCTCCAAGATCAGGCGCACATCTTCAGGTACCTTCCAAATGTGGATTCCCCTGCAGCCCCGTAGGCGGGCGTGCAGTACGCCCACCGTCAACGGACGTTTTTCCCCTCAAGCCTGTCAGGACGTTGCTCGTCCGTCTTTCCCTCAATAGATGGGAGTAGGCGCGCTTGCGGATGTGTGCGTGTGTGTGGCCACGCGTTTGCTTAGGCATCAGTGTGTGAAAAGGTAGGTGCTTTTCTCTAGCTGCGTGTGCGTGCACGTGGTGCTGGGTGCACATCCCTGGGTGCTCGTGGAAAGGTTTCTGCATGGTTTTCGCTGAGGAATCGTGTGTGTGCACATGGACAAAGAGAAGGCGCAGCAACCAGGTTCCAGCGCCGAAGAAGGCAAAAGGCGAGGTTTCCGGCGCTATCTCCTTCTCTCCCCAGAGCTAGTCGCGCAAAGCAAGCCGCTAAGCCGGCGACCGGCAAGAGAGCTACAACGAAGCATGCCGAACGGAGAAAATAGCAGCAGCTCATCTGTTCACACCTTGTTTCTGCCATGTGCTTGAACGCCAAGACGTTCGCGCTTCTGTGAGATGAAAGACGTCCTTCTGCATATGTGGTTGCTCACACCGGTGCACTTGTTAGTGTATCCATTCAGTCCTGGGCTGCGGGGCATTCAGGAGTGGCTCTGTGGAGACGTCTGCATAGAGGCAGCTGTCAGAACACGCACACTCGATTGTTCACCAAAACATATGCAGACGCGTCCTTAGCCTGTAGATTTGGATGCACAGAGTTCCCTGTGTTCGCAAGAGACAAGGGAATCGCGTCTGTGCGCACAGAAGCAATAGCGGACCGTTTCCCTCGGAGTGAACGCGAAAGAGCCGTCTATATACTCGCAGACACGCGAACGTGCCTCAATGCGGTCACAGAGGCAGCAGCTTTTGCACAGATGCTCCTGGTGATTCTGGCACTTTCCAGGCACACTCCTGAAAGTCGCGCACACTGCTGTTCACTCGCTAAACGACCTCTTGGGAAACACGTCTCCGGTCGACGGACCGCTCAGATTGCTTCTCGTGTAACTGTGAACTGTGTCAGCGCAGGGAATCCGTCTCTGTTGAGCAGATGTCAATCCTGCCTCGCTTTTGCTTTGTTGCCTCTACCAAGATGATTTCCCGTTTCTCTCTTCACTGGAGCAGGCAGACACAGCCAACGCACATCAAGTGTCAAGAGACACGCTCTGCTGAGCTCAACGCTTGTGCAGATGCACATGTGCGACGAAGTCAACACACGTGCTTGTGGAGAGAAAGAAAGGGACTCCCAGGCGTGTGGAGCGACGGGGAGAAAGAGCGGGCGCTGAGGAACACAGTTTCAAACAGACTGTCTCCACACAAACAGGCACCTGTCTGCAGGTATCCTAGATCTTGATTCTTGAACTTGAGGAAACACGCGTCTGAGCAAAACTCCCAAACGCTTCCAGGAAAGACACAGGCTCTCCCACAAGCACACAAGTGTTTGCCCTCAGCTATAGATCAGGGACAAGCCTGTGAAGAGATGCCCTGCTATTCTTTCGCCTTATGGCATCATGTGTTTCGTTCCTCTTGGAGATCGATTGTTAAACGTCTTTCCTAGGGCGACTGTGAAGCATTTGCCAGCGGAGGAGAAGTAGCACGGAGCAGCATTCAGTACTGCCTACGAGTGTCTTTGCTACCCTACTAGCGGAGCTCCAAGAACAGGCACACATCTTCAGGTACCTTCCAAATGTGGATTCCCCTGCAGCCCCGTAGGCGGGCGTGCAGTACGCCAACCGTCAACGGACGTTTTTCCCCTCAAGCCTGTCAGGACGTTGCTCGTCCGTCTTTCCCTCAATAGATGGGAGTAGGCGCGCTTGCGGATGTGTGCGTGTGTGTGGCCACGCGTTTGCTTAGGCATCAGTGTGTGAAAAGGTAGGTGCTTTTCTCTAGCTGCGTGTGCGTGCACGTGGTGCTGGGTGCACATCCCTGGGTGCTCGTGGAAAGGTTTCTGCATGGTTTTCGCTGAGGAATCGTGTGTGTGCACATGGACAAAGAGAAGGCGCAGCAACCAGGTTCCAGCGCCGAAGAAGGCAAAAGGCGAGGTTTCCGGCGCTATCTCCTTCTCTCCCCAGAGCTAGTCGCGCAAAGCAAGCCGCTAAGCCGGCGACCGGCAAGAGAGCTACAACGAAGCATGCCGAACGGAGAAAATAGCAGCAGCTCATCTGTTCACACCTTGTTTCTGCCATGTGCTTGAACGCCAAGACGTTCGCGCTTCTGTGAGATGAAAGACGTCCTTCTGCATATGTGGTTGCTCACACCGGTGCACTTGTTAGTGTATCCATTCAGTCCTGGGCTGCGGGGCATTCAGAAGTGGCTCTGTGGAGACGTCTGCATAGAGGCAGCTGTCAGAACACGCACACTCGATTGTTCACCAAAACATATGCAGACGCGTCCTTAGCCTGTAGATTTGGATGCACAGAGTTCCCTGTGTTCGCAAGAGACAAGGGAATCGCGTCTGTACGCACAGAAGCAATAGCGGACCGTTTCCCTCGGAGTGAACGCGAAAGAGCCGTCTATATACTCGCAGACACGCGAACGTGCCTCAATGCGGTCACAGAGGCAGCAGCTTTTGCACAGATGCTCCTGGTGATTCTGGCACTTTCCAGGCACACTCCTGAAAGTCGCGCACACTGCTGTTCACTCGCTAAACGACCTCTTGGGAAACACGTCTCCGGTCGACGGACCGCTCAGATTGCTTCTCGTGTAACTGTGAACTGTGTCAGCGCAGGGAATCCGTCTCTGTTGAGCAGATGTCAATCCTGCCTCGCTTTTGCTTTGTTGCCTCTACCAAGATGATTTCCCGTTTCTCTCTTCACTGGAGCAGGCAGACACAGCCAACGCACATCAAGTGTCAAGAGACACGCTCTGCTGAGCTCAACGCTTGTGCAGATGCACATGTGCGACGAAGTCAACACACGTGCTTGTGGAGAGAAAGAAAGGGACTCCCAGGCGTGTGGAGCGACGGGGAGAAAGAGCGGGCGCTGAGGAACACAGTTTCAAACAGACTGTCTCCACACAAACAGGCACCTGTCTGCAGGTATCCTAGATCTTGATTCTTGAACTTGAGGAAACACGCGTCTGAGCAAAACTCCCAAACGCTTCCAGGAAAGACACAGGCTCTCCCACAAGCACACAAGTGTTTGCCCTCAGCTATAGATCAGGGACAAGCCTGTGAAGAGATGCCCTGCTATTCTTTCGCCTTATGGCATCATGTGTTTCGTTCCTCTTGGAGATCGATTGTTAAACGTCTTTCCTCGGGCGACTGTGAAGCATTTGCCAGCGGAGGAGAAGTAGCACGGAGCAGCATTCAGTACTGCCTACGAGTGTCTTTGCTACCCTACTAGCGGAGCTCCAAGAACAGGCACACATCTTCAGGTACCTTCCAAATGTGGATTCCCCTGCAGCCCCGTAGGCGGGCGTGCAGTACGCCAACCGTCAACGGACGTTTTTCCCCTCAAGCCTGTCAGGACGTTGCTCGTCCGTCTTTCCCTCAATAGATGGGAGTAGGCGCGCTTGCGGATGTGTGCGTGTGTGTGGCCACGCGTTTGCTTAGGCATCAGTGTGTGAAAAGGTAGGTGCTTTTCTCTAGCTGCGTGTGCGTGCACGTGGTGCTGGGTGCACATCCCTGGGTGCTCGTGGAAAGGTTTCTGCATGGTTTTCGCTGAGGAATCGTGTGTGTGCACATGGACAAAGAGAAGGCGCAGCAACCAGGTTCCAGCGCCGAAGAAGGCAAAAGGCGAGGTTTCCGGCGCTATCTCCTTCTCTCCCCAGAGCTAGTCGCGCAAAGCAAGCCGCTAAGCCGGCGACCGGCAAGAGAGCTACAACGAAGCATGCCGAACGGAGAAAATAGCAGCAGCTCATCTGTTCACACCTTGTTTCTGCCATGTGCTTGAACGCCAAGACGTTCGCGCTTCTGTGAGATGAAAGACGTCCTTCTGCATATGTGGTTGCTCACACCGGTGCACTTGTTAGTGTATCCATTCAGTCCTGGGCTGCGGGGCATTCAGAAGTGGCTCTGTGGAGACGTCTGCATAGAGGCAGCTGTCAGAACACGCACACTCGATTGTTCACCAAAACATATGCAGACGCGTCCTTAGCCTGTAGATTTGGATGCACAGAGTTCCCTGTGTTCGCAAGAGACAAGGGAATCGCGTCTGTGCGCACAGAAGCAATAGCGGACCGTTTCCCTCGGAGTGAACGCGAAAGAGCCGTCTATATACTCGCAGACACGGGAACGTGCCTCAATGCGGTCACAGAGGCAGCAGCTTTTGCACAGATGCTCCTGGTGATTCTGGCACTTTCCAGGCACACTCCTGAAAGTCGCGCACACTGCTGTTCACTCGCTAAACGACCTCTTGGGAAACACGTCTCCGGTCGACGGACCGCTCAGATTGCTTCTCGTGTAACTGTGAACTGTGTCAGCGCAGGGAATCCGTCTCTGTTGAGCAGATGTCAATCCTGCCTCGCTTTTGCTTTGTTGCCTCTACCAAGATGATTTCCCGTTTCTCTCTTCACTGGAGCAGGCAGACACAGCCAACGCACATCAAGTGTCAAGAGACACGCTCTGCTGAGCTCAACGCTTGTGCAGATGCACATGTGCGACGAAGTCAACACACGTGCTTGTGGAGAGAAAGAAAGAGACTCCCAGGCGTGTGGAGCGACGGGGAGAAAGAGCGGGCGCTGAGGAACACAGTTTCAAACAGACTGTCTCCACACAAACAGGCACCTGTCTGCAGGTATCCTAGATCTTGATTCTTGAACTTGAGGAAACACGCGTCTGAGCAAAACTCCCAAACGCTTCCAGGAAAGACACAGGCTCTCCCACAAGCACACAAGTGTTTGCCCTCAGCTATAGATCAGGGACAAGCCTGTGAAGAGATGCCCTGCTATTCTTTCGCCTTATGGCATCATGTGTTTCGTTCCTCTTGGAGATCGATTGTTAAACGTCTTTCCTAGGGCGACTGTGAAGCATTTGCCAGCGGAGGAGAAGTAGCACGGAGCAGCATTCAGTACTGCCTACGAGTGTCTTTGCTACCCTACTAGCGGAGCTCCAAGATCAGGCGCACATCTTCAGGTACCTTCCAAATGTGGATTCCCCTGCAGCCCCGTAGGCGGGCGTGCAGTACGCCCACCGTCAACGGACGTTTTTCCCCTCAAGCCTGTCAGGACGTTGCTCGTCCGTCTTTCCCTCAATAGATGGGAGTAGGCGCGCTTGCGGATGTGTGCGTGTGTGTGGCCACGCGTTTGCTTAGGCATCAGTGTGTGAAAAGGTAGGTGCTTTTCTCTAGCTGCGTGTGCGTGCACGTGGTGCTGGGTGCACATCCCTGGGTGCTCGTGGAAAGGTTTCTGCATGGTTTTCGCTGAGGAATCGTGTGTGTGCACATGGACAAAGAGAAGGCGCAGCAACCAGGTTCCAGCGCCGAAGAAGGCAAAAGGCGAGGTTTCCGGCGCTATCTCCTTCTCTCCCCAGAGCTAGTCGCGCAAAGCAAGCCGCTAAGCCGGCGACCGGCAAGAGAGCTACAACGAAGCATGCCGAACGGAGAAAATAGCAGCAGCTCATCTGTTCACACCTTGTTTCTGCCATGTGCTTGAACGCCAAGACGTTCGCGCTTCTGTGAGATGAAAGACGTCCTTCTGCATATGTGGTTGCTCACACCGGTGCACTTGTTAGTGTATCCATTCAGTCCTGGGCTGCGGGGCATTCAGGAGTGGCTCTGTGGAGACGTCTGCATAGAGGCAGCTGTCAGAACACGCACACTCGATTGTTCACCAAAACATATGCAGACGCGTCCTTAGCCTGTAGATTTGGATGCACAGAGTTCCCTGTGTTCGCAAGAGACAAGGGAATCGCGTCTGTGCGCACAGAAGCAATAGCGGACCGTTTCCCTCGGAGTGAACGCGAAAGAGCCGTCTATATACTCGCAGACACGCGAACGTGCCTCAATGCGGTCACAGAGGCAGCAGCTTTTGCACAGATGCTCCTGGTGATTCTGGCACTTTCCAGGCACACTCCTGAAAGTCGCGCACACTGCTGTTCACTCGCTAAACGACCTCTTGGGAAACACGTCTCCGGTCGACGGACCGCTCAGATTGCTTCTCGTGTAACTGTGAACTGTGTCAGCGCAGGGAATCCGTCTCTGTTGAGCAGATGTCAATCCTGCCTCGCTTTTGCTTTGTTGCCTCTACCAAGATGATTTCCCGTTTCTCTCTTCACTGGAGCAGGCAGACACAGCCAACGCACATCAAGTGTCAAGAGACACGCTCTGCTGAGCTCAACGCTTGTGCAGATGCACATGTGCGACGAAGTCAACACACGTGCTTGTGGAGAGAAAGAAAGGGACTCCCAGGCGTGTGGAGCGACGGGGAGAAAGAGCGGGCGCTGAGGAACACAGTTTCAAACAGACTGTCTCCACACAAACAGGCACCTGTCTGCAGGTATCCTAGATCTTGATTCTTGAACTTGAGGAAACACGCGTCTGAGCAAAACTCCCAAACGCTTCCAGGAAAGACACAGGCTCTCCCACAAGCACACAAGTGTTTGCCCTCAGCTATAGATCAGGGACAAGCCTGTGAAGAGATGCCCTGCTATTCTTTCGCCTTATGGCATCATGTGTTTCGTTCCTCTTGGAGATCGATTGTTAAACGTCTTTCCTCGGGCGACTGTGAAGCATTTGCCAGCGGAGGAGAAGTAGCACGGAGCAGCATTCAGTACTGCCTACGAGTGTCTTTGCTACCCTACTAGCGGAGCTCCAAGAACAGGCACACATCTTCAGGTACCTTCCAAATGTGGATTCCCCTGCAGCCCCGTAGGCGGGCGTGCAGTACGCCAACCGTCAACGGACGTTTTTCCCCTCAAGCCTGTCAGGACGTTGCTCGTCCGTCTTTCCCTCAATAGATGGGAGTAGGCGCGCTTGCGGATGTGTGCGTGTGTGTGGCCACGCGTTTGCTTAGGCATCAGTGTGTGAAAAGGTAGGTGCTTTTCTCTAGCTGCGTGTGCGTGCACGTGGTGCTGGGTGCACATCCCTGGGTGCTCGTGGAAAGGTTTCTGCATGGTTTTCGCTGAGGAATCGTGTGTGTGCACATGGACAAAGAGAAGGCGCAGCAACCAGGTTCCAGCGCCGAAGAAGGCAAAAGGCGAGGTTTCCGGCGCTATCTCCTTCTCTCCCCAGAGCTAGTCGCGCAAAGCAAGCCGCTAAGCCGGCGACCGGCAAGAGAGCTACAACGAAGCATGCCGAACGGAGAAAATAGCAGCAGCTCATCTGTTCACACCTTGTTTCTGCCATGTGCTTGAACGCCAAGACGTTCGCGCTTCTGTGAGATGAAAGACGTCCTTCTGCATATGTGGTTGCTCACACCGGTGCACTTGTTAGTGTATCCATTCAGTCCTGGGCTGCGGGGCATTCAGAAGTGGCTCTGTGGAGACGTCTGCATAGAGGCAGCTGTCAGAACACGCACACTCGATTGTTCACCAAAACATATGCAGACGCGTCCTTAGCCTGTAGATTTGGATGCACAGAGTTCCCTGTGTTCGCAAGAGACAAGGGAATCGCGTCTGTGCGCACAGAAGCAATAGCGGACCGTTTCCCTCGGAGTGAACGCGAAAGAGCCGTCTATATACTCGCAGACACGGGAACGTGCCTCAATGCGGTCACAGAGGCAGCAGCTTTTGCACAGATGCTCCTGGTGATTCTGGCACTTTCCAGGCACACTCCTGAAAGTCGCGCACACTGCTGTTCACTCGCTAAACGACCTCTTGGGAAACACGTCTCCGGTCGACGGACCGCTCAGATTGCTTCTCGTGTAACTGTGAACTGTGTCAGCGCAGGGAATCCGTCTCTGTTGAGCAGATGTCAATCCTGCCTCGCTTTTGCTTTGTTGCCTCTACCAAGATGATTTCCCGTTTCTCTCTTCACTGGAGCAGGCAGACACAGCCAACGCACATCAAGTGTCAAGAGACACGCTCTGCTGAGCTCAACGCTTGTGCAGATGCACATGTGCGACGAAGTCAACACACGTGCTTGTGGAGAGAAAGAAAGGGACTCCCAGGCGTGTGGAGCGACGGGGAGAAAGAGCGGGTGCTGAGGAACACAGTTTCAAACAGACTGTCTCCACACAAACAGGCACCTGTCTGCAGGTATCCTAGATCTTGATTCTTGAACTTGAGGAAACACGCGTCTGAGCAAAACTCCCAAACGCTTCCAGGAAAGACACAGGCTCTCCCACAAGCACACAAGTGTTTGCCCTCAGCTATAGATCAGGGACAAGCCTGTGAAGAGCAACCAAAGAGCTCGTCCGTCTTTCCCTCAATAGATGGGAGTAGGCGCGCTTGCGGATGTGTGCGTGTGTGTGGCCACGCGTTTGCTTAGGCATCAGTGTGTGAAAAGGTAGGTGCTTTTCTCTAGCTGCGTGTGCGTGCACGTGGTGCTGGGTGCACATCCCTGGGTGCTCGTGGAAAGGTTTCTGCATGGTTTTCGCTGAGGAATCGTGTGTGTGCACATGGACAAAGAGAAGGCGCAGCAACCAGGTTCCAGCGCCGAAGAAGGCAAAAGGCGAGGTTTCCGGCGCTATCTCCTTCTCTCCCCAGAGCTAGTCGCGCAAAGCAAGCCGCTAAGCCGGCGACCGGCAAGAGAGCTACAACGAAGCATGCCGAACGGAGAAAATAGCAGCAGCTCATCTGTTCACACCTTGTTTCTGCCATGTGCTTGAACGCCAAGACGTTCGCGCTTCTGTGAGATGAAAGACGTCCTTCTGCATATGTGGTTGCTCACACCGGTGCACTTGTTAGTGTATCCATTCAGTCCTGGGCTGCGGGGCATTCAGGAGTGGCTCTGTGGAGACGTCTGCATAGAGGCAGCTGTCAGAACACGCACACTCGATTGTTCACCAAAACATATGCAGACGCGTCCTTAGCCTGTAGATTTGGATGCACAGAGTTCCCTGTGTTCGCAAGAGACAAGGGAATCGCGTCTGTGCGCACAGAAGCAATAGCGGACCGTTTCCCTCGGAGTGAACGCGAAAGAGCCGTCTATATACTCGCAGACACGCGAACGTGCCTCAATGCGGTCACAGAGGCAGCAGCTTTTGCACAGATGCTCCTGGTGATTCTGGCACTTTCCAGGCACACTCCTGAAAGTCGCGCACACTGCTGTTCACTCGCTAAACGACCTCTTGGGAAACACGTCTCCGGTCGACGGACCGCTCAGATTGCTTCTCGTGTAACTGTGAACTGTGTCAGCGCAGGGAATCCGTCTCTGTTGAGCAGATGTCAATCCTGCCTCGCTTTTGCTTTGTTGCCTCTACCAAGATGATTTCCCGTTTCTCTCTTCACTGGAGCAGGCAGACACAGCCAACGCACATCAAGTGTCAAGAGACACGCTCTGCTGAGCTCAACGCTTGTGCAGATGCACATGTGCGACGAAGTCAACACACGTGCTTGTGGAGAGAAAGAAAGGGACTCCCAGGCGTGTGGAGCGACGGGGAGAAAGAGCGGGCGCTGAGGAACACAGTTTCAAACAGACTGTCTCCACACAAACAGGCACCTGTCTGCAGGTATCCTAGATCTTGATTCTTGAACTTGAGGAAACACGCGTCTGAGCAAAACTCCCAAACGCTTCCAGGAAAGACACAGGCTCTCCCACAAGCACACAAGTGTTTGCCCTCAGCTATAGATCAGGGACAAGCCTGTGAAGAGATGCCCTGCTATTCTTTCGCCTTATGGCATCATGTGTTTCGTTCCTCTTGGAGATCGATTGTTAAACGTCTTTCCTCGGGCGACACTGAAGCATTTGCCAGCGGAGGAGAAGTAGCACGGAGCAGCATTCAGTACTGCCTACGAGTGTCTTTGCTACCCTACTAGCGGAGCTCCAAGAACAGGCACACATCTTCAGGTACCTTCCAAATGTGGATTCCCCTGCAGCCCCGTAGGCGGGCGTGCAGTACGCCAACCGTCAACGGACGTTTTTCCCCTCAAGCCTGTCAGGACGTTGCTCGTCCGTCTTTCCCTCAATAGATGGGAGTAGGCGCGCTTGCGGATGTGTGCGTGTGTGTGGCCACGCGTTTGCTTAGGCATCAGTGTGTGAAAAGGTAGGTGCTTTTCTCTAGCTGCGTGTGCGTGCACGTGGTGCTGGGTGCACATCCCTGGGTGCTCGTGGAAAGGTTTCTGCATGGTTTTCGCTGAGGAATCGTGTGTGTGCACATGGACAAAGAGAAGGCGCAGCAACCAGGTTCCAGCGCCGAAGAAGGCAAAAGGCGAGGTTTCCGGCGCTATCTCCTTCTCTCCCCAGAGCTAGTCGCGCAAAGCAAGCCGCTAAGCCGGCGACCGGCAAGAGAGCTACAACGAAGCATGCCGAACGGAGAAAATAGCAGCAGCTCATCTGTTCACACCTTGTTTCTGCCATGTGCTTGAACGCCAAGACGTTCGCGCTTCTGTGAGATGAAAGACGTCCTTCTGCATATGTGGTTGCTCACACCGGTGCACTTGTTAGTGTATCCATTCAGTCCTGGGCTGCGGGGCATTCAGGAGTGGCTCTGTGGAGACGTCTGCATAGAGGCAGCTGTCAGAACACGCACACTCGATTGTTCACCAAAACATATGCAGACGCGTCCTTAGCCTGTAGATTTGGATGCACAGAGTTCCCTGTGTTCGCAAGAGACAAGGGAATCGCGTCTGTGCGCACAGAAGCAATAGCGGACCGTTTCCCTCGGAGTGAACGCGAAAGAGCCGTCTATATACTCGCAGACACGCGAACGTGCCTCAATGCGGTCACAGAGGCAGCAGCTTTTGCACAGATGCTCCTGGTGATTCTGGCACTTTCCAGGCACACTCCTGAAAGTCGCGCACACTGCTGTTCACTCGCTAAACGACCTCTTGGGAAACACGTCTCCGGTCGACGGACCGCTCAGATTGCTTCTCGTGTAACTGTGAACTGTGTCAGCGCAGGGAATCCGTCTCTGTTGAGCAGATGTCAATCCTGCCTCGCTTTTGCTTTGTTGCCTCTACCAAGATGATTTCCCGTTTCTCTCTTCACTGGAGCAGGCAGACACAGCCAACGCACATCAAGTGTCAAGAGACACGCTCTGCTGAGCTCAACGCTTGTGCAGATGCACATGTGCGACGAAGTCAACACACGTGCTTGTGGAGAGAAAGAAAGGGACTCCCAGGCGTGTGGAGCGACGGGGAGAAAGAGCGGGCGCTGAGGAACACAGTTTCAAACAGACTGTCTCCACACAAACAGGCACCTGTCTGCAGGTATCCTAGATCTTGATTCTTGAACTTGAGGAAACACGCGTCTGAGCAAAACTCCCAAACGCTTCCAGGAAAGACACAGGCTCTCCCACAAGCACACAAGTGTTTGCCCTCAGCTATAGATCAGGGACAAGCCTGTGAAGAGATGCCCTGCTATTCTTTCGCCTTATGGCATCATGTGTTTCGTTCCTCTTGGAGATCGATTGTTAAACGTCTTTCCTCGGGCGACACTGAAGCATTTGCCAGCGGAGGAGAAGTAGCACGGAGCAGCATTCAGTACTGCCTACGAGTGTCTTTGCTACCCTACTAGCGGAGCTCCAAGAACAGGCACACATCTTCAGGTACCTTCCAAATGTGGATTCCCCTGCAGCCCCGTAGGCGGGCGTGCAGTACGCCAACCGTCAACGGACGTTTTTCCCCTCAAGCCTGTCAGGACGTTGCTCGTCCGTCTTTCCCTCAATAGATGGGAGTAGGCGCGCTTGCGGATGTGTGCGTGTGTGTGGCCACGCGTTTGCTTAGGCATCAGTGTGTGAAAAGGTAGGTGCTTTTCTCTAGCTGCGTGTGCGTGCACGTGGTGCTGGGTGCACATCCCTGGGTGCTCGTGGAAAGGTTTCTGCATGGTTTTCGCTGAGGAATCGTGTGTGTGCACATGGACAAAGAGAAGGCGCAGCAACCAGGTTCCAGCGCCGAAGAAGGCAAAAGGCGAGGTTTCCGGCGCTATCTCCTTCTCTCCCCAGAGCTAGTCGCGCAAAGCAAGCCGCTAAGCCGGCGACCGGCAAGAGAGCTACAACGAAGCATGCCGAACGGAGAAAATAGCAGCAGCTCATCTGTTCACACCTTGTTTCTGCCATGTGCTTGAACGCCAAGACGTTCGCGCTTCTGTGAGATGAAAGACGTCCTTCTGCATATGTGGTTGCTCACACCGGTGCACTTGTTAGTGTATCCATTCAGTCCTGGGCTGCGGGGCATTCAGAAGTGGCTCTGTGGAGACGTCTGCATAGAGGCAGCTGTCAGAACACGCACACTCGATTGTTCACCAAAACATATGCAGACGCGTCCTTAGCCTGTAGATTTGGATGCACAGAGTTCCCTGTGTTCGCAAGAGACAAGGGAATCGCGTCTGTGCGCACAGAAGCAATAGCGGACCGTTTCCCTCGGAGTGAACGCGAAAGAGCCGTCTATATACTCGCAGACACGCGAACGTGCCTCAATGCGGTCACAGAGGCAGCAGCTTTTGCACAGATGCTCCTGGTGATTCTGGCACTTTCCAGGCACACTCCTGAAAGTCGCGCACACTGCTGTTCACTCGCTAAACGACCTCTTGGGAAACACGTCTCCGGTCGACGGACCGCTCAGATTGCTTCTCGTGTAACTGTGAACTGTGTCAGCGCAGGGAATCCGTCTCTGTTGAGCAGATGTCAATCCTGCCTCGCTTTTGCTTTGTTGCCTCTACCAAGATGATTTCCCGTTTCTCTCTTCACTGGAGCAGGCAGACACAGCCAACGCACATCAAGTGTCAAGAGACACGCTCTGCTGAGCTCAACGCTTGTGCAGATGCACATGTGCGACGAAGTCAACACACGTGCTTGTGGAGAGAAAGAAAGGGACTCCCAGGCGTGTGGAGCGACGGGGAGAAAGAGCGGGCGCTGAGGAACACAGTTTCAAACAGACTGTCTCCACACAAACAGGCACCTGTCTGCAGGTATCCTAGATCTTGATTCTTGAACTTGAGGAAACACGCGTCTGAGCAAAACTCCCAAACGCTTCCAGGAAAGACACAGGCTCTCCCACAAGCACACAAGTGTTTGCCCTCAGCTATAGATCAGGGACAAGCCTGTGAAGAGCAACCAAAGAGCTCGTCCGTCTTTCCCTCAATAGATGGGAGTAGGCGCGCTTGCGGATGTGTGCGTGTGTGTGGCCACGCGTTTGCTTAGGCATCAGTGTGTGAAAAGGTAGGTGCTTTTCTCTAGCTGCGTGTGCGTGCACGTGGTGCTGGGTGCACATCCCTGGGTGCTCGTGGAAAGGTTTCTGCATGGTTTTCGCTGAGGAATCGTGTGTGTGCACATGGACAAAGAGAAGGCGCAGCAACCAGGTTCCAGCGCCGAAGAAGGCAAAAGGCGAGGTTTCCGGCGCTATCTCCTTCTCTCCCCAGAGCTAGTCGCGCAAAGCAAGCCGCTAAGCCGGCGACCGGCAAGAGAGCTACAACGAAGCATGCCGAACGGAGAAAATAGCAGCAGCTCATCTGTTCACACCTTGTTTCTGCCATGTGCTTGAACGCCAAGACGTTCGCGCTTCTGTGAGATGAAAGACGTCCTTCTGCATATGTGGTTGCTCACACCGGTGCACTTGTTAGTGTATCCATTCAGTCCTGGGCTGCGGGGCATTCAGAAGTGGCTCTGTGGAGACGTCTGCATAGAGGCAGCTGTCAGAACACGCACACTCGATTGTTCACCAAAACATATGCAGACGCGTCCTTAGCCTGTAGATTTGGATGCACAGAGTTCCCTGTGTTCGCAAGAGACAAGGGAATCGCGTCTGTGCGCACAGAAGCAATAGCGGACCGTTTCCCTCGGAGTGAACGCGAAAGAGCCGTCTATATACTCGCAGACACGCGAACGTGCCTCAATGCGGTCACAGAGGCAGCAGCTTTTGCACAGATGCTCCTGGTGATTCTGGCACTTTCCAGGCACACTCCTGAAAGTCGCGCACACTGCTGTTCACTCGCTAAACGACCTCTTGGGAAACACGTCTCCGGTCGACGGACCGCTCAGATTGCTTCTCGTGTAACTGTGAACTGTGTCAGCGCAGGGAATCCGTCTCTGTTGAGCAGATGTCAATCCTGCCTCGCTTTTGCTTTGTTGCCTCTACCAAGATGATTTCCCGTTTCTCTCTTCACTGGAGCAGGCAGACACAGCCAACGCACATCAAGTGTCAAGAGACACGCTCTGCTGAGCTCAACGCTTGTGCAGATGCACATGTGCGACGAAGTCAACACACGTGCTTGTGGAGAGAAAGAAAGGGACTCCCAGGCGTGTGGAGCGACGGGGAGAAAGAGCGGGCGCTGAGGAACACAGTTTCAAACAGACTGTCTCCACACAAACAGGCACCTGTCTGCAGGTATCCTAGATCTTGATTCTTGAACTTGAGGAAACACGCGTCTGAGCAAAACTCCCAAACGCTTCCAGGAAAGACACAGGCTCTCCCACAAGCACACAAGTGTTTGCCCTCAGCTATAGATCAGGGACAAGCCTGTGAAGAGCAACCAAAGAGCTCGTCCGTCTTTCCCTCAATAGATGGGAGTAGGCGCGCTTGCGGATGTGTGCGTGTGTGTGGCCACGCGTTTGCTTAGGCATCAGTGTGTGAAAAGGTAGGTGCTTTTCTCTAGCTGCGTGTGCGTGCACGTGGTGCTGGGTGCACATCCCTGGGTGCTCGTGGAAAGGTTTCTGCATGGTTTTCGCTGAGGAATCGTGTGTGTGCACATGGACAAAGAGAAGGCGCAGCAACCAGGTTCCAGCGCCGAAGAAGGCAAAAGGCGAGGTTTCCGGCGCTATCTCCTTCTCTCCCCAGAGCTAGTCGCGCAAAGCAAGCCGCTAAGCCGGCGACCGGCAAGAGAGCTACAACGAAGCATGCCGAACGGAGAAAATAGCAGCAGCTCATCTGTTCACACCTTGTTTCTGCCATGTGCTTGAACGCCAAGACGTTCGCGCTTCTGTGAGATGAAAGACGTCCTTCTGCATATGTGGTTGCTCACACCGGTGCACTTGTTAGTGTATCCATTCAGTCCTGGGCTGCGGGGCATTCAGGAGTGGCTCTGTGGAGACGTCTGCATAGAGGCAGCTGTCAGAACACGCACACTCGATTGTTCACCAAAACATATGCAGACGCGTCCTTAGCCTGTAGATTTGGATGCACAGAGTTCCCTGTGTTCGCAAGAGACAAGGGAATCGCGTCTGTGCGCACAGAAGCAATAGCGGACCGTTTCCCTCGGAGTGAACGCGAAAGAGCCGTCTATATACTCGCAGACACGCGAACGTGCCTCAATGCGGTCACAGAGGCAGCAGCTTTTGCACAGATGCTCCTGGTGATTCTGGCACTTTCCAGGCACACTCCTGAAAGTCGCGCACACTGCTGTTCACTCGCTAAACGACCTCTTGGGAAACACGTCTCCGGTCGACGGACCGCTCAGATTGCTTCTCGTGTAACTGTGAACTGTGTCAGCGCAGGGAATCCGTCTCTGTTGAGCAGATGTCAATCCTGCCTCGCTTTTGCTTTGTTGCCTCTACCAAGATGATTTCCCGTTTCTCTCTTCACTGGAGCAGGCAGACACAGCCAACGCACATCAAGTGTCAAGAGACACGCTCTGCTGAGCTCAACGCTTGTGCAGATGCACATGTGCGACGAAGTCAACACACGTGCTTGTGGAGAGAAAGAAAGGGACTCCCAGGCGTGTGGAGCGACGGGGAGAAAGAGCGGGCGCTGAGGAACACAGTTTCAAACAGACTGTCTCCACACAAACAGGCACCTGTCTGCAGGTATCCTAGATCTTGATTCTTGAACTTGAGGAAACACGCGTCTGAGCAAAACTCCCAAACGCTTCCAGGAAAGACACAGGCTCTCCCACAAGCACACAAGTGTTTGCCCTCAGCTATAGATCAGGGACAAGCCTGTGAAGAGATGCCCTGCTATTCTTTCGCCTTATGGCATCATGTGTTTCGTTCCTCTTGGAGATCGATTGTTAAACGTCTTTCCTCGGGCGACACTGAAGCATTTGCCAGCGGAGGAGAAGTAGCACGGAGCAGCATTCAGTACTGCCTACGAGTGTCTTTGCTACCCTACTAGCGGAGCTCCAAGAACAGGCACACATCTTCAGGTACCTTCCAAATGTGGATTCCCCTGCAGCCCCGTAGGCGGGCGTGCAGTACGCCAACCGTCAACGGACGTTTTTCCCCTCAAGCCTGTCAGGACGTTGCTCGTCCGTCTTTCCCTCAATAGATGGGAGTAGGCGCGCTTGCGGATGTGTGCGTGTGTGTGGCCACGCGTTTGCTTAGGCATCAGTGTGTGAAAAGGTAGGTGCTTTTCTCTAGCTGCGTGTGCGTGCACGTGGTGCTGGGTGCACATCCCTGGGTGCTCGTGGAAAGGTTTCTGCATGGTTTTCGCTGAGGAATCGTGTGTGTGCACATGGACAAAGAGAAGGCGCAGCAACCAGGTTCCAGCGCCGAAGAAGGCAAAAGGCGAGGTTTCCGGCGCTATCTCCTTCTCTCCCCAGAGCTAGTCGCGCAAAGCAAGCCGCTAAGCCGGCGACCGGCAAGAGAGCTACAACGAAGCATGCCGAACGGAGAAAATAGCAGCAGCTCATCTGTTCACACCTTGTTTCTGCCATGTGCTTGAACGCCAAGACGTTCGCGCTTCTGTGAGATGAAAGACGTCCTTCTGCATATGTGGTTGCTCACACCGGTGCACTTGTTAGTGTATCCATTCAGTCCTGGGCTGCGGGGCATTCAGAAGTGGCTCTGTGGAGACGTCTGCATAGAGGCAGCTGTCAGAACACGCACACTCGATTGTTCACCAAAACATATGCAGACGCGTCCTTAGCCTGTAGATTTGGATGCACAGAGTTCCCTGTGTTCGCAAGAGACAAGGGAATCGCGTCTGTGCGCACAGAAGCAATAGCGGACCGTTTCCCTCGGAGTGAACGCGAAAGAGCCGTCTATATACTCGCAGACACGCGAACGTGCCTCAATGCGGTCACAGAGGCAGCAGCTTTTGCACAGATGCTCCTGGTGATTCTGGCACTTTCCAGGCACACTCCTGAAAGTCGCGCACACTGCTGTTCACTCGCTAAACGACCTCTTGGGAAACACGTCTCCGGTCGACGGACCGCTCAGATTGCTTCTCGTGTAACTGTGAACTGTGTCAGCGCAGGGAATCCGTCTCTGTTGAGCAGATGTCAATCCTGCCTCGCTTTTGCTTTGTTGCCTCTACCAAGATGATTTCCCGTTTCTCTCTTCACTGGAGCAGGCAGACACAGCCAACGCACATCAAGTGTCAAGAGACACGCTCTGCTGAGCTCAACGCTTGTGCAGATGCACATGTGCGACGAAGTCAACACACGTGCTTGTGGAGAGAAAGAAAGGGACTCCCAGGCGTGTGGAGCGACGGGGAGAAAGAGCGGGCGCTGAGGAACACAGTTTCAAACAGACTGTCTCCACACAAACAGGCACCTGTCTGCAGGTATCCTAGATCTTGATTCTTGAACTTGAGGAAACACGCGTCTGAGCAAAACTCCCAAACGCTTCCAGGAAAGACACAGGCTCTCCCACAAGCACACAAGTGTTTGCCCTCAGCTATAGATCAGGGACAAGCCTGTGAAGAGCAACCAAAGAGCTCGTCCGTCTTTCCCTCAATAGATGGGAGTAGGCGCGCTTGCGGATGTGTGCGTGTGTGTGGCCACGCGTTTGCTTAGGCATCAGTGTGTGAAAAGGTAGGTGCTTTTCTCTAGCTGCGTGTGCGTGCACGTGGTGCTGGGTGCACATCCCTGGGTGCTCGTGGAAAGGTTTCTGCATGGTTTTCGCTGAGGAATCGTGTGTGTGCACATGGACAAAGAGAAGGCGCAGCAACCAGGTTCCAGCGCCGAAGAAGGCAAAAGGCGAGGTTTCCGGCGCTATCTCCTTCTCTCCCCAGAGCTAGTCGCGCAAAGCAAGCCGCTAAGCCGGCGACCGGCAAGAGAGCTACAACGAAGCATGCCGAACGGAGAAAATAGCAGCAGCTCATCTGTTCACACCTTGTTTCTGCCATGTGCTTGAACGCCAAGACGTTCGCGCTTCTGTGAGATGAAAGACGTCCTTCTGCATATGTGGTTGCTCACACCGGTGCACTTGTTAGTGTATCCATTCAGTCCTGGGCTGCGGGGCATTCAGAAGTGGCTCTGTGGAGACGTCTGCATAGAGGCAGCTGTCAGAACACGCACACTCGATTGTTCACCAAAACATATGCAGACGCGTCCTTAGCCTGTAGATTTGGATGCACAGAGTTCCCTGTGTTCGCAAGAGACAAGGGAATCGCGTCTGTGCGCACAGAAGCAATAGCGGACCGTTTCCCTCGGAGTGAACGCGAAAGAGCCGTCTATATACTCGCAGACACGCGAACGTGCCTCAATGCGGTCACAGAGGCAGCAGCTTTTGCACAGATGCTCCTGGTGATTCTGGCACTTTCCAGGCACACTCCTGAAAGTCGCGCACACTGCTGTTCACTCGCTAAACGACCTCTTGGGAAACACGTCTCCGGTCGACGGACCGCTCAGATTGCTTCTCGTGTAACTGTGAACTGTGTCAGCGCAGGGAATCCGTCTCTGTTGAGCAGATGTCAATCCTGCCTCGCTTTTGCTTTGTTGCCTCTACCAAGATGATTTCCCGTTTCTCTCTTCACTGGAGCAGGCAGACACAGCCAACGCACATCAAGTGTCAAGAGACACGCTCTGCTGAGCTCAACGCTTGTGCAGATGCACATGTGCGACGAAGTCAACACACGTGCTTGTGGAGAGAAAGAAAGGGACTCCCAGGCGTGTGGAGCGACGGGGAGAAAGAGCGGGCGCTGAGGAACACAGTTTCAAACAGACTGTCTCCACACAAACAGGCACCTGTCTGCAGGTATCCTAGATCTTGATTCTTGAACTTGAGGAAACACGCGTCTGAGCAAAACTCCCAAACGCTTCCAGGAAAGACACAGGCTCTCCCACAAGCACACAAGTGTTTGCCCTCAGCTATAGATCAGGGACAAGCCTGTGAAGAGCAACCAAAGAGCTCGTCCGTCTTTCCCTCAATAGATGGGAGTAGGCGCGCTTGCGGATGTGTGCGTGTGTGTGGCCACGCGTTTGCTTAGGCATCAGTGTGTGAAAAGGTAGGTGCTTTTCTCTAGCTGCGTGTGCGTGCACGTGGTGCTGGGTGCACATCCCTGGGTGCTCGTGGAAAGGTTTCTGCATGGTTTTCGCTGAGGAATCGTGTGTGTGCACATGGACAAAGAGAAGGCGCAGCAACCAGGTTCCAGCGCCGAAGAAGGCAAAAGGCGAGGTTTCCGGCGCTATCTCCTTCTCTCCCCAGAGCTAGTCGCGCAAAGCAAGCCGCTAAGCCGGCGACCGGCAAGAGAGCTACAACGAAGCATGCCGAACGGAGAAAATAGCAGCAGCTCATCTGTTCACACCTTGTTTCTGCCATGTGCTTGAACGCCAAGACGTTCGCGCTTCTGTGAGATGAAAGACGTCCTTCTGCATATGTGGTTGCTCACACCGGTGCACTTGTTAGTGTATCCATTCAGTCCTGGGCTGCGGGGCATTCAGAAGTGGCTCTGTGGAGACGTCTGCATAGAGGCAGCTGTCAGAACACGCACACTCGATTGTTCACCAAAACATATGCAGACGCGTCCTTAGCCTGTAGATTTGGATGCACAGAGTTCCCTGTGTTCGCAAGAGACAAGGGAATCGCGTCTGTGCGCACAGAAGCAATAGCGGACCGTTTCCCTCGGAGTGAACGCGAAAGAGCCGTCTATATACTCGCAGACACGCGAACGTGCCTCAATGCGGTCACAGAGGCAGCAGCTTTTGCACAGATGCTCCTGGTGATTCTGGCACTTTCCAGGCACACTCCTGAAAGTCGCGCACACTGCTGTTCACTCGCTAAACGACCTCTTGGGAAACACGTCTCCGGTCGACGGACCGCTCAGATTGCTTCTCGTGTAACTGTGAACTGTGTCAGCGCAGGGAATCCGTCTCTGTTGAGCAGATGTCAATCCTGCCTCGCTTTTGCTTTGTTGCCTCTACCAAGATGATTTCCCGTTTCTCTCTTCACTGGAGCAGGCAGACACAGCCAACGCACATCAAGTGTCAAGAGACACGCTCTGCTGAGCTCAACGCTTGTGCAGATGCACATGTGCGACGAAGTCAACACACGTGCTTGTGGAGAGAAAGAAAGGGACTCCCAGGCGTGTGGAGCGACGGGGAGAAAGAGCGGGCGCTGAGGAACACAGTTTCAAACAGACTGTCTCCACACAAACAGGCACCTGTCTGCAGGTATCCTAGATCTTGATTCTTGAACTTGAGGAAACACGCGTCTGAGCAAAACTCCCAAACGCTTCCAGGAAAGACACAGGCTCTCCCACAAGCACACAAGTGTTTGCCCTCAGCTATAGATCAGGGACAAGCCTGTGAAGAGCAACCAAAGAGCTCGTCCGTCTTTCCCTCAATAGATGGGAGTAGGCGCGCTTGCGGATGTGTGCGTGTGTGTGGCCACGCGTTTGCTTAGGCATCAGTGTGTGAAAAGGTAGGTGCTTTTCTCTAGCTGCGTGTGCGTGCACGTGGTGCTGGGTGCACATCCCTGGGTGCTCGTGGAAAGGTTTCTGCATGGTTTTCGCTGAGGAATCGTGTGTGTGCACATGGACAAAGAGAAGGCGCAGCAACCAGGTTCCAGCGCCGAAGAAGGCAAAAGGCGAGGTTTCCGGCGCTATCTCCTTCTCTCCCCAGAGCTAGTCGCGCAAAGCAAGCCGCTAAGCCGGCGACCGGCAAGAGAGCTACAACGAAGCATGCCGAACGGAGAAAATAGCAGCAGCTCATCTGTTCACACCTTGTTTCTGCCATGTGCTTGAACGCCAAGACGTTCGCGCTTCTGTGAGATGAAAGACGTCCTTCTGCATATGTGGTTGCTCACACCGGTGCACTTGTTAGTGTATCCATTCAGTCCTGGGCTGCGGGGCATTCAGAAGTGGCTCTGTGGAGACGTCTGCATAGAGGCAGCTGTCAGAACACGCACACTCGATTGTTCACCAAAACATATGCAGACGCGTCCTTAGCCTGTAGATTTGGATGCACAGAGTTCCCTGTGTTCGCAAGAGACAAGGGAATCGCGTCTGTGCGCACAGAAGCAATAGCGGACCGTTTCCCTCGGAGTGAACGCGAAAGAGCCGTCTATATACTCGCAGACACGCGAACGTGCCTCAATGCGGTCACAGAGGCAGCAGCTTTTGCACAGATGCTCCTGGTGATTCTGGCACTTTCCAGGCACACTCCTGAAAGTCGCGCACACTGCTGTTCACTCGCTAAACGACCTCTTGGGAAACACGTCTCCGGTCGACGGACCGCTCAGATTGCTTCTCGTGTAACTGTGAACTGTGTCAGCGCAGGGAATCCGTCTCTGTTGAGCAGATGTCAATCCTGCCTCGCTTTTGCTTTGTTGCCTCTACCAAGATGATTTCCCGTTTCTCTCTTCACTGGAGCAGGCAGACACAGCCAACGCACATCAAGTGTCAAGAGACACGCTCTGCTGAGCTCAACGCTTGTGCAGATGCACATGTGCGACGAAGTCAACACACGTGCTTGTGGAGAGAAAGAAAGGGACTCCCAGGCGTGTGGAGCGACGGGGAGAAAGAGCGGGCGCTGAGGAACACAGTTTCAAACAGACTGTCTCCACACAAACAGGCACCTGTCTGCAGGTATCCTAGATCTTGATTCTTGAACTTGAGGAAACACGCGTCTGAGCAAAACTCCCAAACGCTTCCAGGAAAGACACAGGCTCTCCCACAAGCACACAAGTGTTTGCCCTCAGCTATAGATCAGGGACAAGCCTGTGAAGAGCAACCAAAGAGCTCGTCCGTCTTTCCCTCAATAGATGGGAGTAGGCGCGCTTGCGGATGTGTGCGTGTGTGTGGCCACGCGTTTGCTTAGGCATCAGTGTGTGAAAAGGTAGGTGCTTTTCTCTAGCTGCGTGTGCGTGCACGTGGTGCTGGGTGCACATCCCTGGGTGCTCGTGGAAAGGTTTCTGCATGGTTTTCGCTGAGGAATCGTGTGTGTGCACATGGACAAAGAGAAGGCGCAGCAACCAGGTTCCAGCGCCGAAGAAGGCAAAAGGCGAGGTTTCCGGCGCTATCTCCTTCTCTCCCCAGAGCTAGTCGCGCAAAGCAAGCCGCTAAGCCGGCGACCGGCAAGAGAGCTACAACGAAGCATGCCGAACGGAGAAAATAGCAGCAGCTCATCTGTTCACACCTTGTTTCTGCCATGTGCTTGAACGCCAAGACGTTCGCGCTTCTGTGAGATGAAAGACGTCCTTCTGCATATGTGGTTGCTCACACCGGTGCACTTGTTAGTGTATCCATTCAGTCCTGGGCTGCGGGGCATTCAGAAGTGGCTCTGTGGAGACGTCTGCATAGAGGCAGCTGTCAGAACACGCACACTCGATTGTTCACCAAAACATATGCAGACGCGTCCTTAGCCTGTAGATTTGGATGCACAGAGTTCCCTGTGTTCGCAAGAGACAAGGGAATCGCGTCTGTGCGCACAGAAGCAATAGCGGACCGTTTCCCTCGGAGTGAACGCGAAAGAGCCGTCTATATACTCGCAGACACGCGAACGTGCCTCAATGCGGTCACAGAGGCAGCAGCTTTTGCACAGATGCTCCTGGTGATTCTGGCACTTTCCAGGCACACTCCTGAAAGTCGCGCACACTGCTGTTCACTCGCTAAACGACCTCTTGGGAAACACGTCTCCGGTCGACGGACCGCTCAGATTGCTTCTCGTGTAACTGTGAACTGTGTCAGCGCAGGGAATCCGTCTCTGTTGAGCAGATGTCAATCCTGCCTCGCTTTTGCTTTGTTGCCTCTACCAAGATGATTTCCCGTTTCTCTCTTCACTGGAGCAGGCAGACACAGCCAACGCACATCAAGTGTCAAGAGACACGCTCTGCTGAGCTCAACGCTTGTGCAGATGCACATGTGCGACGAAGTCAACACACGTGCTTGTGGAGAGAAAGAAAGGGACTCCCAGGCGTGTGGAGCGACGGGGAGAAAGAGCGGGCGCTGAGGAACACAGTTTCAAACAGACTGTCTCCACACAAACAGGCACCTGTCTGCAGGTATCCTAGATCTTGATTCTTGAACTTGAGGAAACACGCGTCTGAGCAAAACTCCCAAACGCTTCCAGGAAAGACACAGGCTCTCCCACAAGCACACAAGTGTTTGCCCTCAGCTATAGATCAGGGACAAGCCTGTGAAGAGCAACCAAAGAGCTCGTCCGTCTTTCCCTCAATAGATGGGAGTAGGCGCGCTTGCGGATGTGTGCGTGTGTGTGGCCACGCGTTTGCTTAGGCATCAGTGTGTGAAAAGGTAGGTGCTTTTCTCTAGCTGCGTGTGCGTGCACGTGGTGCTGGGTGCACATCCCTGGGTGCTCGTGGAAAGGTTTCTGCATGGTTTTCGCTGAGGAATCGTGTGTGTGCACATGGACAAAGAGAAGGCGCAGCAACCAGGTTCCAGCGCCGAAGAAGGCAAAAGGCGAGGTTTCCGGCGCTATCTCCTTCTCTCCCCAGAGCTAGTCGCGCAAAGCAAGCCGCTAAGCCGGCGACCGGCAAGAGAGCTACAACGAAGCATGCCGAACGGAGAAAATAGCAGCAGCTCATCTGTTCACACCTTGTTTCTGCCATGTGCTTGAACGCCAAGACGTTCGCGCTTCTGTGAGATGAAAGACGTCCTTCTGCATATGTGGTTGCTCACACCGGTGCACTTGTTAGTGTATCCATTCAGTCCTGGGCTGCGGGGCATTCAGAAGTGGCTCTGTGGAGACGTCTGCATAGAGGCAGCTGTCAGAACACGCACACTCGATTGTTCACCAAAACATATGCAGACGCGTCCTTAGCCTGTAGATTTGGATGCACAGAGTTCCCTGTGTTCGCAAGAGACAAGGGAATCGCGTCTGTGCGCACAGAAGCAATAGCGGACCGTTTCCCTCGGAGTGAACGCGAAAGAGCCGTCTATATACTCGCAGACACGCGAACGTGCCTCAATGCGGTCACAGAGGCAGCAGCTTTTGCACAGATGCTCCTGGTGATTCTGGCACTTTCCAGGCACACTCCTGAAAGTCGCGCACACTGCTGTTCACTCGCTAAACGACCTCTTGGGAAACACGTCTCCGGTCGACGGACCGCTCAGATTGCTTCTCGTGTAACTGTGAACTGTGTCAGCGCAGGGAATCCGTCTCTGTTGAGCAGATGTCAATCCTGCCTCGCTTTTGCTTTGTTGCCTCTACCAAGATGATTTCCCGTTTCTCTCTTCACTGGAGCAGGCAGACACAGCCAACGCACATCAAGTGTCAAGAGACACGCTCTGCTGAGCTCAACGCTTGTGCAGATGCACATGTGCGACGAAGTCAACACACGTGCTTGTGGAGAGAAAGAAAGGGACTCCCAGGCGTGTGGAGCGACGGGGAGAAAGAGCGGGCGCTGAGGAACACAGTTTCAAACAGACTGTCTCCACACAAACAGGCACCTGTCTGCAGGTATCCTAGATCTTGATTCTTGAACTTGAGGAAACACGCGTCTGAGCAAAACTCCCAAACGCTTCCAGGAAAGACACAGGCTCTCCCACAAGCACACAAGTGTTTGCCCTCAGCTATAGATCAGGGACAAGCCTGTGAAGAGCAACCAAAGAGCTCGTCCGTCTTTCCCTCAATAGATGGGAGTAGGCGCGCTTGCGGATGTGTGCGTGTGTGTGGCCACGCGTTTGCTTAGGCATCAGTGTGTGAAAAGGTAGGTGCTTTTCTCTAGCTGCGTGTGCGTGCACGTGGTGCTGGGTGCACATCCCTGGGTGCTCGTGGAAAGGTTTCTGCATGGTTTTCGCTGAGGAATCGTGTGTGTGCACATGGACAAAGAGAAGGCGCAGCAACCAGGTTCCAGCGCCGAAGAAGGCAAAAGGCGAGGTTTCCGGCGCTATCTCCTTCTCTCCCCAGAGCTAGTCGCGCAAAGCAAGCCGCTAAGCCGGCGACCGGCAAGAGAGCTACAACGAAGCATGCCGAACGGAGAAAATAGCAGCAGCTCATCTGTTCACACCTTGTTTCTGCCATGTGCTTGAACGCCAAGACGTTCGCGCTTCTGTGAGATGAAAGACGTCCTTCTGCATATGTGGTTGCTCACACCGGTGCACTTGTTAGTGTATCCATTCAGTCCTGGGCTGCGGGGCATTCAGAAGTGGCTCTGTGGAGACGTCTGCATAGAGGCAGCTGTCAGAACACGCACACTCGATTGTTCACCAAAACATATGCAGACGCGTCCTTAGCCTGTAGATTTGGATGCACAGAGTTCCCTGTGTTCGCAAGAGACAAGGGAATCGCGTCTGTGCGCACAGAAGCAATAGCGGACCGTTTCCCTCGGAGTGAACGCGAAAGAGCCGTCTATATACTCGCAGACACGCGAACGTGCCTCAATGCGGTCACAGAGGCAGCAGCTTTTGCACAGATGCTCCTGGTGATTCTGGCACTTTCCAGGCACACTCCTGAAAGTCGCGCACACTGCTGTTCACTCGCTAAACGACCTCTTGGGAAACACGTCTCCGGTCGACGGACCGCTCAGATTGCTTCTCGTGTAACTGTGAACTGTGTCAGCGCAGGGAATCCGTCTCTGTTGAGCAGATGTCAATCCTGCCTCGCTTTTGCTTTGTTGCCTCTACCAAGATGATTTCCCGTTTCTCTCTTCACTGGAGCAGGCAGACACAGCCAACGCACATCAAGTGTCAAGAGACACGCTCTGCTGAGCTCAACGCTTGTGCAGATGCACATGTGCGACGAAGTCAACACACGTGCTTGTGGAGAGAAAGAAAGGGACTCCCAGGCGTGTGGAGCGACGGGGAGAAAGAGCGGGCGCTGAGGAACACAGTTTCAAACAGACTGTCTCCACACAAACAGGCACCTGTCTGCAGGTATCCTAGATCTTGATTCTTGAACTTGAGGAAACACGCGTCTGAGCAAAACTCCCAAACGCTTCCAGGAAAGACACAGGCTCTCCCACAAGCACACAAGTGTTTGCCCTCAGCTATAGATCAGGGACAAGCCTGTGAAGAGCAACCAAAGAGCTCGTCCGTCTTTCCCTCAATAGATGGGAGTAGGCGCGCTTGCGGATGTGTGCGTGTGTGTGGCCACGCGTTTGCTTAGGCATCAGTGTGTGAAAAGGTAGGTGCTTTTCTCTAGCTGCGTGTGCGTGCACGTGGTGCTGGGTGCACATCCCTGGGTGCTCGTGGAAAGGTTTCTGCATGGTTTTCGCTGAGGAATCGTGTGTGTGCACATGGACAAAGAGAAGGCGCAGCAACCAGGTTCCAGCGCCGAAGAAGGCAAAAGGCGAGGTTTCCGGCGCTATCTCCTTCTCTCCCCAGAGCTAGTCGCGCAAAGCAAGCCGCTAAGCCGGCGACCGGCAAGAGAGCTACAACGAAGCATGCCGAACGGAGAAAATAGCAGCAGCTCATCTGTTCACACCTTGTTTCTGCCATGTGCTTGAACGCCAAGACGTTCGCGCTTCTGTGAGATGAAAGACGTCCTTCTGCATATGTGGTTGCTCACACCGGTGCACTTGTTAGTGTATCCATTCAGTCCTGGGCTGCGGGGCATTCAGAAGTGGCTCTGTGGAGACGTCTGCATAGAGGCAGCTGTCAGAACACGCACACTCGATTGTTCACCAAAACATATGCAGACGCGTCCTTAGCCTGTAGATTTGGATGCACAGAGTTCCCTGTGTTCGCAAGAGACAAGGGAATCGCGTCTGTGCGCACAGAAGCAATAGCGGACCGTTTCCCTCGGAGTGAACGCGAAAGAGCCGTCTATATACTCGCAGACACGCGAACGTGCCTCAATGCGGTCACAGAGGCAGCAGCTTTTGCACAGATGCTCCTGGTGATTCTGGCACTTTCCAGGCACACTCCTGAAAGTCGCGCACACTGCTGTTCACTCGCTAAACGACCTCTTGGGAAACACGTCTCCGGTCGACGGACCGCTCAGATTGCTTCTCGTGTAACTGTGAACTGTGTCAGCGCAGGGAATCCGTCTCTGTTGAGCAGATGTCAATCCTGCCTCGCTTTTGCTTTGTTGCCTCTACCAAGATGATTTCCCGTTTCTCTCTTCACTGGAGCAGGCAGACACAGCCAACGCACATCAAGTGTCAAGAGACACGCTCTGCTGAGCTCAACGCTTGTGCAGATGCACATGTGCGACGAAGTCAACACACGTGCTTGTGGAGAGAAAGAAAGGGACTCCCAGGCGTGTGGAGCGACGGGGAGAAAGAGCGGGCGCTGAGGAACACAGTTTCAAACAGACTGTCTCCACACAAACAGGCACCTGTCTGCAGGTATCCTAGATCTTGATTCTTGAACTTGAGGAAACACGCGTCTGAGCAAAACTCCCAAACGCTTCCAGGAAAGACACAGGCTCTCCCACAAGCACACAAGTGTTTGCCCTCAGCTATAGATCAGGGACAAGCCTGTGAAGAGCAACCAAAGAGCTCGTCCGTCTTTCCCTCAATAGATGGGAGTAGGCGCGCTTGCGGATGTGTGCGTGTGTGTGGCCACGCGTTTGCTTAGGCATCAGTGTGTGAAAAGGTAGGTGCTTTTCTCTAGCTGCGTGTGCGTGCACGTGGTGCTGGGTGCACATCCCTGGGTGCTCGTGGAAAGGTTTCTGCATGGTTTTCGCTGAGGAATCGTGTGTGTGCACATGGACAAAGAGAAGGCGCAGCAACCAGGTTCCAGCGCCGAAGAAGGCAAAAGGCGAGGTTTCCGGCGCTATCTCCTTCTCTCCCCAGAGCTAGTCGCGCAAAGCAAGCCGCTAAGCCGGCGACCGGCAAGAGAGCTACAACGAAGCATGCCGAACGGAGAAAATAGCAGCAGCTCATCTGTTCACACCTTGTTTCTGCCATGTGCTTGAACGCCAAGACGTTCGCGCTTCTGTGAGATGAAAGACGTCCTTCTGCATATGTGGTTGCTCACACCGGTGCACTTGTTAGTGTATCCATTCAGTCCTGGGCTGCGGGGCATTCAGAAGTGGCTCTGTGGAGACGTCTGCATAGAGGCAGCTGTCAGAACACGCACACTCGATTGTTCACCAAAACATATGCAGACGCGTCCTTAGCCTGTAGATTTGGATGCACAGAGTTCCCTGTGTTCGCAAGAGACAAGGGAATCGCGTCTGTGCGCACAGAAGCAATAGCGGACCGTTTCCCTCGGAGTGAACGCGAAAGAGCCGTCTATATACTCGCAGACACGCGAACGTGCCTCAATGCGGTCACAGAGGCAGCAGCTTTTGCACAGATGCTCCTGGTGATTCTGGCACTTTCCAGGCACACTCCTGAAAGTCGCGCACACTGCTGTTCACTCGCTAAACGACCTCTTGGGAAACACGTCTCCGGTCGACGGACCGCTCAGATTGCTTCTCGTGTAACTGTGAACTGTGTCAGCGCAGGGAATCCGTCTCTGTTGAGCAGATGTCAATCCTGCCTCGCTTTTGCTTTGTTGCCTCTACCAAGATGATTTCCCGTTTCTCTCTTCACTGGAGCAGGCAGACACAGCCAACGCACATCAAGTGTCAAGAGACACGCTCTGCTGAGCTCAACGCTTGTGCAGATGCACATGTGCGACGAAGTCAACACACGTGCTTGTGGAGAGAAAGAAAGGGACTCCCAGGCGTGTGGAGCGACGGGGAGAAAGAGCGGGCGCTGAGGAACACAGTTTCAAACAGACTGTCTCCACACAAACAGGCACCTGTCTGCAGGTATCCTAGATCTTGATTCTTGAACTTGAGGAAACACGCGTCTGAGCAAAACTCCCAAACGCTTCCAGGAAAGACACAGGCTCTCCCACAAGCACACAAGTGTTTGCCCTCAGCTATAGATCAGGGACAAGCCTGTGAAGAGCAACCAAAGAGCTCGTCCGTCTTTCCCTCAATAGATGGGAGTAGGCGCGCTTGCGGATGTGTGCGTGTGTGTGGCCACGCGTTTGCTTAGGCATCAGTGTGTGAAAAGGTAGGTGCTTTTCTCTAGCTGCGTGTGCGTGCACGTGGTGCTGGGTGCACATCCCTGGGTGCTCGTGGAAAGGTTTCTGCATGGTTTTCGCTGAGGAATCGTGTGTGTGCACATGGACAAAGAGAAGGCGCAGCAACCAGGTTCCAGCGCCGAAGAAGGCAAAAGGCGAGGTTTCCGGCGCTATCTCCTTCTCTCCCCAGAGCTAGTCGCGCAAAGCAAGCCGCTAAGCCGGCGACCGGCAAGAGAGCTACAACGAAGCATGCCGAACGGAGAAAATAGCAGCAGCTCATCTGTTCACACCTTGTTTCTGCCATGTGCTTGAACGCCAAGACGTTCGCGCTTCTGTGAGATGAAAGACGTCCTTCTGCATATGTGCTTGCTCACACCGGTGCACTTGTTAGTGTATCCATTCAGTCCTGGGCTGCGGGGCATTCAGAAATGGCTCTGTGGAGACGTCTGCATAGAGGCAGCTGTCAGAACACGCACACTCGATTGTTCACCAAAACATATGCAGACGCGTCCTTAGCCTGTAGATTTGGATGCACAGAGTTCCCTGTGTTCGCAAGAGACAAGGGAATCGCGTCTGTGCGCACAGAAGCAATAGCGGACCGTTTCCCTCGGAGTGAACGCGAAAGAGCCGTCTATATACTCGCAGACACGGGAACGTGCCTCAATGCGGTCACAGAGGCAGCAGCTTTTGCACAGATGCTCCTGGTGATTCTGGCACTTTCCAGGCACACTCCTGAAAGTCGCGCACACTGCTGTTCACTCGCTAAACGACCTCTTGGGAAACACGTCTCCGGTCGACGGACCGCTCAGATTGCTTCTCGTGTAACTGTGAACTGTGTCAGCGCAGGGAATCCGTCTCTGTTGAGCAGATGTCAATCCTGCCTCGCTTTTGCTTTGTTGCCTCTACCAAGATGATTTCCCGTTTCTCTCTTCACTGGAGCAGGCAGACACAGCCAACGCACATCAAGTGTCAAGAGACACGCTCTGCTGAGCTCAACGCTTGTGCAGATGCACATGTGCGACGAAGTCAACACACGTGCTTGTGGAGAGAAAGAAAGGGACTCCCAGGCGTGTGGAGCGACGGGGAGAAAGAGCGGGCGCTGAGGAACACAGTTTCAAACAGACTGTCTCCACACAAACAGGCACCTGTCTGCAGGTATCCTAGATCTTGATTCTTGAACTTGAGGAAACACGCGTCTGAGCAAAACTCCCAAACGCTTCCAGGAAAGACACAGGCTCTCCCACAAGCACACAAGTGTTTGCCCTCAGCTATAGATCAGGGACAAGCCTGTGAAGAGCAACCAAAGAGCTCGTCCGTCTTTCCCTCAATAGATGGGAGTAGGCGCGCTTGCGGATGTGTGCGTGTGTGTGGCCACGCGTTTGCTTAGGCATCAGTGTGTGAAAAGGTAGGTGCTTTTCTCTAGCTGCGTGTGCGTGCACGTGGTGCTGGGTGCACATCCCTGGGTGCTCGTGGAAAGGTTTCTGCATGGTTTTCGCTGAGGAATCGTGTGTGTGCACATGGACAAAGAGAAGGCGCAGCAACCAGGTTCCAGCGCCGAAGAAGGCAAAAGGCGAGGTTTCCGGCGCTATCTCCTTCTCTCCCCAGAGCTAGTCGCGCAAAGCAAGCCGCTAAGCCGGCGACCGGCAAGAGAGCTACAACGAAGCATGCCGAACGGAGAAAATAGCAGCAGCTCATCTGTTCACACCTTGTTTCTGCCATGTGCTTGAACGCCAAGACGTTCGCGCTTCTGTGAGATGAAAGACGTCCTTCTGCATATGTGGTTGCTCACACCGGTGCACTTGTTAGTGTATCCATTCAGTCCTGGGCTGCGGGGCATTCAGAAGTGGCTCTGTGGAGACGTCTGCATAGAGGCAGCTGTCAGAACACGCACACTCGATTGTTCACCAAAACATATGCAGACGCGTCCTTAGCCTGTAGATTTGGATGCACAGAGTTCCCTGTGTTCGCAAGAGACAAGGGAATCGCGTCTGTGCGCACAGAAGCAATAGCGGACCGTTTCCCTCGGAGTGAACGCGAAAGAGCCGTCTATATACTCGCAGACACGCGAACGTGCCTCAATGCGGTCACAGAGGCAGCAGCTTTTGCACAGATGCTCCTGGTGATTCTGGCACTTTCCAGGCACACTCCTGAAAGTCGCGCACACTGCTGTTCACTCGCTAAACGACCTCTTGGGAAACACGTCTCCGGTCGACGGACCGCTCAGATTGCTTCTCGTGTAACTGTGAACTGTGTCAGCGCAGGGAATCCGTCTCTGTTGAGCAGATGTCAATCCTGCCTCGCTTTTGCTTTGTTGCCTCTACCAAGATGATTTCCCGTTTCTCTCTTCACTGGAGCAGGCAGACACAGCCAACGCACATCAAGTGTCAAGAGACACGCTCTGCTGAGCTCAACGCTTGTGCAGATGCACATGTGCGACGAAGTCAACACACGTGCTTGTGGAGAGAAAGAAAGGGACTCCCAGGCGTGTGGAGCGACGGGGAGAAAGAGCGGGCGCTGAGGAACACAGTTTCAAACAGACTGTCTCCACACAAACAGGCACCTGTCTGCAGGTATCCTAGATCTTGATTCTTGAACTTGAGGAAACACGCGTCTGAGCAAAACTCCCAAACGCTTCCAGGAAAGACACAGGCTCTCCCACAAGCACACAAGTGTTTGCCCTCAGCTATAGATCAGGGACAAGCCTGTGAAGAGCAACCAAAGAGCTCGTCCGTCTTTCCCTCAATAGATGGGAGTAGGCGCGCTTGCGGATGTGTGCGTGTGTGTGGCCACGCGTTTGCTTAGGCATCAGTGTGTGAAAAGGTAGGTGCTTTTCTCTAGCTGCGTGTGCGTGCACGTGGTGCTGGGTGCACATCCCTGGGTGCTCGTGGAAAGGTTTCTGCATGGTTTTCGCTGAGGAATCGTGTGTGTGCACATGGACAAAGAGAAGGCGCAGCAACCAGGTTCCAGCGCCGAAGAAGGCAAAAGGCGAGGTTTCCGGCGCTATCTCCTTCTCTCCCCAGAGCTAGTCGCGCAAAGCAAGCCGCTAAGCCGGCGACCGGCAAGAGAGCTACAACGAAGCATGCCGAACGGAGAAAATAGCAGCAGCTCATCTGTTCACACCTTGTTTCTGCCATGTGCTTGAACGCCAAGACGTTCGCGCTTCTGTGAGATGAAAGACGTCCTTCTGCATATGTGGTTGCTCACACCGGTGCACTTGTTAGTGTATCCATTCAGTCCTGGGCTGCGGGGCATTCAGAAGTGGCTCTGTGGAGACGTCTGCATAGAGGCAGCTGTCAGAACACGCACACTCGATTGTTCACCAAAACATATGCAGACGCGTCCTTAGCCTGTAGATTTGGATGCACAGAGTTCCCTGTGTTCGCAAGAGACAAGGGAATCGCGTCTGTGCGCACAGAAGCAATAGCGGACCGTTTCCCTCGGAGTGAACGCGAAAGAGCCGTCTATATACTCGCAGACACGCGAACGTGCCTCAATGCGGTCACAGAGGCAGCAGCTTTTGCACAGATGCTCCTGGTGATTCTGGCACTTTCCAGGCACACTCCTGAAAGTCGCGCACACTGCTGTTCACTCGCTAAACGACCTCTTGGGAAACACGTCTCCGGTCGACGGACCGCTCAGATTGCTTCTCGTGTAACTGTGAACTGTGTCAGCGCAGGGAATCCGTCTCTGTTGAGCAGATGTCAATCCTGCCTCGCTTTTGCTTTGTTGCCTCTACCAAGATGATTTCCCGTTTCTCTCTTCACTGGAGCAGGCAGACACAGCCAACGCACATCAAGTGTCAAGAGACACGCTCTGCTGAGCTCAACGCTTGTGCAGATGCACATGTGCGACGAAGTCAACACACGTGCTTGTGGAGAGAAAGAAAGGGACTCCCAGGCGTGTGGAGCGACGGGGAGAAAGAGCGGGCGCTGAGGAACACAGTTTCAAACAGACTGTCTCCACACAAACAGGCACCTGTCTGCAGGTATCCTAGATCTTGATTCTTGAACTTGAGGAAACACGCGTCTGAGCAAAACTCCCAAACGCTTCCAGGAAAGACACAGGCTCTCCCACAAGCACACAAGTGTTTGCCCTCAGCTATAGATCAGGGACAAGCCTGTGAAGAGCAACCAAAGAGCTCGTCCGTCTTTCCCTCAATAGATGGGAGTAGGCGCGCTTGCGGATGTGTGCGTGTGTGTGGCCACGCGTTTGCTTAGGCATCAGTGTGTGAAAAGGTAGGTGCTTTTCTCTAGCTGCGTGTGCGTGCACGTGGTGCTGGGTGCACATCCCTGGGTGCTCGTGGAAAGGTTTCTGCATGGTTTTCGCTGAGGAATCGTGTGTGTGCACATGGACAAAGAGAAGGCGCAGCAACCAGGTTCCAGCGCCGAAGAAGGCAAAAGGCGAGGTTTCCGGCGCTATCTCCTTCTCTCCCCAGAGCTAGTCGCGCAAAGCAAGCCGCTAAGCCGGCGACCGGCAAGAGAGCTACAACGAAGCATGCCGAACGGAGAAAATAGCAGCAGCTCATCTGTTCACACCTTGTTTCTGCCATGTGCTTGAACGCCAAGACGTTCGCGCTTCTGTGAGATGAAAGACGTCCTTCTGCATATGTGGTTGCTCACACCGGTGCACTTGTTAGTGTATCCATTCAGTCCTGGGCTGCGGGGCATTCAGAAGTGGCTCTGTGGAGACGTCTGCATAGAGGCAGCTGTCAGAACACGCACACTCGATTGTTCACCAAAACATATGCAGACGCGTCCTTAGCCTGTAGATTTGGATGCACAGAGTTCCCTGTGTTCGCAAGAGACAAGGGAATCGCGTCTGTGCGCACAGAAGCAATAGCGGACCGTTTCCCTCGGAGTGAACGCGAAAGAGCCGTCTATATACTCGCAGACACGCGAACGTGCCTCAATGCGGTCACAGAGGCAGCAGCTTTTGCACAGATGCTCCTGGTGATTCTGGCACTTTCCAGGCACACTCCTGAAAGTCGCGCACACTGCTGTTCACTCGCTAAACGACCTCTTGGGAAACACGTCTCCGGTCGACGGACCGCTCAGATTGCTTCTCGTGTAACTGTGAACTGTGTCAGCGCAGGGAATCCGTCTCTGTTGAGCAGATGTCAATCCTGCCTCGCTTTTGCTTTGTTGCCTCTACCAAGATGATTTCCCGTTTCTCTCTTCACTGGAGCAGGCAGACACAGCCAACGCACATCAAGTGTCAAGAGACACGCTCTGCTGAGCTCAACGCTTGTGCAGATGCACATGTGCGACGAAGTCAACACACGTGCTTGTGGAGAGAAAGAAAGGGACTCCCAGGCGTGTGGAGCGACGGGGAGAAAGAGCGGGCGCTGAGGAACACAGTTTCAAACAGACTGTCTCCACACAAACAGGCACCTGTCTGCAGGTATCCTAGATCTTGATTCTTGAACTTGAGGAAACACGCGTCTGAGCAAAACTCCCAAACGCTTCCAGGAAAGACACAGGCTCTCCCACAAGCACACAAGTGTTTGCCCTCAGCTATAGATCAGGGACAAGCCTGTGAAGAGCAACCAAAGAGCTCGTCCGTCTTTCCCTCAATAGATGGGAGTAGGCGCGCTTGCGGATGTGTGCGTGTGTGTGGCCACGCGTTTGCTTAGGCATCAGTGTGTGAAAAGGTAGGTGCTTTTCTCTAGCTGCGTGTGCGTGCACGTGGTGCTGGGTGCACATCCCTGGGTGCTCGTGGAAAGGTTTCTGCATGGTTTTCGCTGAGGAATCGTGTGTGTGCACATGGACAAAGAGAAGGCGCAGCAACCAGGTTCCAGCGCCGAAGAAGGCAAAAGGCGAGGTTTCCGGCGCTATCTCCTTCTCTCCCCAGAGCTAGTCGCGCAAAGCAAGCCGCTAAGCCGGCGACCGGCAAGAGAGCTACAACGAAGCATGCCGAACGGAGAAAATAGCAGCAGCTCATCTGTTCACACCTTGTTTCTGCCATGTGCTTGAACGCCAAGACGTTCGCGCTTCTGTGAGATGAAAGACGTCCTTCTGCATATGTGGTTGCTCACACCGGTGCACTTGTTAGTGTATCCATTCAGTCCTGGGCTGCGGGGCATTCAGAAGTGGCTCTGTGGAGACGTCTGCATAGAGGCAGCTGTCAGAACACGCACACTCGATTGTTCACCAAAACATATGCAGACGCGTCCTTAGCCTGTAGATTTGGATGCACAGAGTTCCCTGTGTTCGCAAGAGACAAGGGAATCGCGTCTGTGCGCACAGAAGCAATAGCGGACCGTTTCCCTCGGAGTGAACGCGAAAGAGCCGTCTATATACTCGCAGACACGCGAACGTGCCTCAATGCGGTCACAGAGGCAGCAGCTTTTGCACAGATGCTCCTGGTGATTCTGGCACTTTCCAGGCACACTCCTGAAAGTCGCGCACACTGCTGTTCACTCGCTAAACGACCTCTTGGGAAACACGTCTCCGGTCGACGGACCGCTCAGATTGCTTCTCGTGTAACTGTGAACTGTGTCAGCGCAGGGAATCCGTCTCTGTTGAGCAGATGTCAATCCTGCCTCGCTTTTGCTTTGTTGCCTCTACCAAGATGATTTCCCGTTTCTCTCTTCACTGGAGCAGGCAGACACAGCCAACGCACATCAAGTGTCAAGAGACACGCTCTGCTGAGCTCAACGCTTGTGCAGATGCACATGTGCGACGAAGTCAACACACGTGCTTGTGGAGAGAAAGAAAGGGACTCCCAGGCGTGTGGAGCGACGGGGAGAAAGAGCGGGCGCTGAGGAACACAGTTTCAAACAGACTGTCTCCACACAAACAGGCACCTGTCTGCAGGTATCCTAGATCTTGATTCTTGAACTTGAGGAAACACGCGTCTGAGCAAAACTCCCAAACGCTTCCAGGAAAGACACAGGCTCTCCCACAAGCACACAAGTGTTTGCCCTCAGCTATAGATCAGGGACAAGCCTGTGAAGAGCAACCAAAGAGCTCGTCCGTCTTTCCCTCAATAGATGGGAGTAGGCGCGCTTGCGGATGTGTGCGTGTGTGTGGCCACGCGTTTGCTTAGGCATCAGTGTGTGAAAAGGTAGGTGCTTTTCTCTAGCTGCGTGTGCGTGCACGTGGTGCTGGGTGCACATCCCTGGGTGCTCGTGGAAAGGTTTCTGCATGGTTTTCGCTGAGGAATCGTGTGTGTGCACATGGACAAAGAGAAGGCGCAGCAACCAGGTTCCAGCGCCGAAGAAGGCAAAAGGCGAGGTTTCCGGCGCTATCTCCTTCTCTCCCCAGAGCTAGTCGCGCAAAGCAAGCCGCTAAGCCGGCGACCGGCAAGAGAGCTACAACGAAGCATGCCGAACGGAGAAAATAGCAGCAGCTCATCTGTTCACACCTTGTTTCTGCCATGTGCTTGAACGCCAAGACGTTCGCGCTTCTGTGAGATGAAAGACGTCCTTCTGCATATGTGGTTGCTCACACCGGTGCACTTGTTAGTGTATCCATTCAGTCCTGGGCTGCGGGGCATTCAGAAGTGGCTCTGTGGAGACGTCTGCATAGAGGCAGCTGTCAGAACACGCACACTCGATTGTTCACCAAAACATATGCAGACGCGTCCTTAGCCTGTAGATTTGGATGCACAGAGTTCCCTGTGTTCGCAAGAGACAAGGGAATCGCGTCTGTGCGCACAGAAGCAATAGCGGACCGTTTCCCTCGGAGTGAACGCGAAAGAGCCGTCTATATACTCGCAGACACGCGAACGTGCCTCAATGCGGTCACAGAGGCAGCAGCTTTTGCACAGATGCTCCTGGTGATTCTGGCACTTTCCAGGCACACTCCTGAAAGTCGCGCACACTGCTGTTCACTCGCTAAACGACCTCTTGGGAAACACGTCTCCGGTCGACGGACCGCTCAGATTGCTTCTCGTGTAACTGTGAACTGTGTCAGCGCAGGGAATCCGTCTCTGTTGAGCAGATGTCAATCCTGCCTCGCTTTTGCTTTGTTGCCTCTACCAAGATGATTTCCCGTTTCTCTCTTCACTGGAGCAGGCAGACACAGCCAACGCACATCAAGTGTCAAGAGACACGCTCTGCTGAGCTCAACGCTTGTGCAGATGCACATGTGCGACGAAGTCAACACACGTGCTTGTGGAGAGAAAGAAAGGGACTCCCAGGCGTGTGGAGCGACGGGGAGAAAGAGCGGGCGCTGAGGAACACAGTTTCAAACAGACTGTCTCCACACAAACAGGCACCTGTCTGCAGGTATCCTAGATCTTGATTCTTGAACTTGAGGAAACACGCGTCTGAGCAAAACTCCCAAACGCTTCCAGGAAAGACACAGGCTCTCCCACAAGCACACAAGTGTTTGCCCTCAGCTATAGATCAGGGACAAGCCTGTGAAGAGCAACCAAAGAGCTCGTCCGTCTTTCCCTCAATAGATGGGAGTAGGCGCGCTTGCGGATGTGTGCGTGTGTGTGGCCACGCGTTTGCTTAGGCATCAGTGTGTGAAAAGGTAGGTGCTTTTCTCTAGCTGCGTGTGCGTGCACGTGGTGCTGGGTGCACATCCCTGGGTGCTCGTGGAAAGGTTTCTGCATGGTTTTCGCTGAGGAATCGTGTGTGTGCACATGGACAAAGAGAAGGCGCAGCAACCAGGTTCCAGCGCCGAAGAAGGCAAAAGGCGAGGTTTCCGGCGCTATCTCCTTCTCTCCCCAGAGCTAGTCGCGCAAAGCAAGCCGCTAAGCCGGCGACCGGCAAGAGAGCTACAACGAAGCATGCCGAACGGAGAAAATAGCAGCAGCTCATCTGTTCACACCTTGTTTCTGCCATGTGCTTGAACGCCAAGACGTTCGCGCTTCTGTGAGATGAAAGACGTCCTTCTGCATATGTGGTTGCTCACACCGGTGCACTTGTTAGTGTATCCATTCAGTCCTGGGCTGCGGGGCATTCAGAAGTGGCTCTGTGGAGACGTCTGCATAGAGGCAGCTGTCAGAACACGCACACTCGATTGTTCACCAAAACATATGCAGACGCGTCCTTAGCCTGTAGATTTGGATGCACAGAGTTCCCTGTGTTCGCAAGAGACAAGGGAATCGCGTCTGTGCGCACAGAAGCAATAGCGGACCGTTTCCCTCGGAGTGAACGCGAAAGAGCCGTCTATATACTCGCAGACACGCGAACGTGCCTCAATGCGGTCACAGAGGCAGCAGCTTTTGCACAGATGCTCCTGGTGATTCTGGCACTTTCCAGGCACACTCCTGAAAGTCGCGCACACTGCTGTTCACTCGCTAAACGACCTCTTGGGAAACACGTCTCCGGTCGACGGACCGCTCAGATTGCTTCTCGTGTAACTGTGAACTGTGTCAGCGCAGGGAATCCGTCTCTGTTGAGCAGATGTCAATCCTGCCTCGCTTTTGCTTTGTTGCCTCTACCAAGATGATTTCCCGTTTCTCTCTTCACTGGAGCAGGCAGACACAGCCAACGCACATCAAGTGTCAAGAGACACGCTCTGCTGAGCTCAACGCTTGTGCAGATGCACATGTGCGACGAAGTCAACACACGTGCTTGTGGAGAGAAAGAAAGGGACTCCCAGGCGTGTGGAGCGACGGGGAGAAAGAGCGGGCGCTGAGGAACACAGTTTCAAACAGACTGTCTCCACACAAACAGGCACCTGTCTGCAGGTATCCTAGATCTTGATTCTTGAACTTGAGGAAACACGCGTCTGAGCAAAACTCCCAAACGCTTCCAGGAAAGACACAGGCTCTCCCACAAGCACACAAGTGTTTGCCCTCAGCTATAGATCAGGGACAAGCCTGTGAAGAGCAACCAAAGAGCTCGTCCGTCTTTCCCTCAATAGATGGGAGTAGGCGCGCTTGCGGATGTGTGCGTGTGTGTGGCCACGCGTTTGCTTAGGCATCAGTGTGTGAAAAGGTAGGTGCTTTTCTCTAGCTGCGTGTGCGTGCACGTGGTGCTGGGTGCACATCCCTGGGTGCTCGTGGAAAGGTTTCTGCATGGTTTTCGCTGAGGAATCGTGTGTGTGCACATGGACAAAGAGAAGGCGCAGCAACCAGGTTCCAGCGCCGAAGAAGGCAAAAGGCGAGGTTTCCGGCGCTATCTCCTTCTCTCCCCAGAGCTAGTCGCGCAAAGCAAGCCGCTAAGCCGGCGACCGGCAAGAGAGCTACAACGAAGCATGCCGAACGGAGAAAATAGCAGCAGCTCATCTGTTCACACCTTGTTTCTGCCATGTGCTTGAACGCCAAGACGTTCGCGCTTCTGTGAGATGAAAGACGTCCTTCTGCATATGTGGTTGCTCACACCGGTGCACTTGTTAGTGTATCCATTCAGTCCTGGGCTGCGGGGCATTCAGAAGTGGCTCTGTGGAGACGTCTGCATAGAGGCAGCTGTCAGAACACGCACACTCGATTGTTCACCAAAACATATGCAGACGCGTCCTTAGCCTGTAGATTTGGATGCACAGAGTTCCCTGTGTTCGCAAGAGACAAGGGAATCGCGTCTGTGCGCACAGAAGCAATAGCGGACCGTTTCCCTCGGAGTGAACGCGAAAGAGCCGTCTATATACTCGCAGACACGCGAACGTGCCTCAATGCGGTCACAGAGGCAGCAGCTTTTGCACAGATGCTCCTGGTGATTCTGGCACTTTCCAGGCACACTCCTGAAAGTCGCGCACACTGCTGTTCACTCGCTAAACGACCTCTTGGGAAACACGTCTCCGGTCGACGGACCGCTCAGATTGCTTCTCGTGTAACTGTGAACTGTGTCAGCGCAGGGAATCCGTCTCTGTTGAGCAGATGTCAATCCTGCCTCGCTTTTGCTTTGTTGCCTCTACCAAGATGATTTCCCGTTTCTCTCTTCACTGGAGCAGGCAGACACAGCCAACGCACATCAAGTGTCAAGAGACACGCTCTGCTGAGCTCAACGCTTGTGCAGATGCACATGTGCGACGAAGTCAACACACGTGCTTGTGGAGAGAAAGAAAGGGACTCCCAGGCGTGTGGAGCGACGGGGAGAAAGAGCGGGCGCTGAGGAACACAGTTTCAAACAGACTGTCTCCACACAAACAGGCACCTGTCTGCAGGTATCCTAGATCTTGATTCTTGAACTTGAGGAAACACGCGTCTGAGCAAAACTCCCAAACGCTTCCAGGAAAGACACAGGCTCTCCCACAAGCACACAAGTGTTTGCCCTCAGCTATAGATCAGGGACAAGCCTGTGAAGAGCAACCAAAGAGCTCGTCCGTCTTTCCCTCAATAGATGGGAGTAGGCGCGCTTGCGGATGTGTGCGTGTGTGTGGCCACGCGTTTGCTTAGGCATCAGTGTGTGAAAAGGTAGGTGCTTTTCTCTAGCTGCGTGTGCGTGCACGTGGTGCTGGGTGCACATCCCTGGGTGCTCGTGGAAAGGTTTCTGCATGGTTTTCGCTGAGGAATCGTGTGTGTGCACATGGACAAAGAGAAGGCGCAGCAACCAGGTTCCAGCGCCGAAGAAGGCAAAAGGCGAGGTTTCCGGCGCTATCTCCTTCTCTCCCCAGAGCTAGTCGCGCAAAGCAAGCCGCTAAGCCGGCGACCGGCAAGAGAGCTACAACGAAGCATGCCGAACGGAGAAAATAGCAGCAGCTCATCTGTTCACACCTTGTTTCTGCCATGTGCTTGAACGCCAAGACGTTCGCGCTTCTGTGAGATGAAAGACGTCCTTCTGCATATGTGGTTGCTCACACCGGTGCACTTGTTAGTGTATCCATTCAGTCCTGGGCTGCGGGGCATTCAGAAGTGGCTCTGTGGAGACGTCTGCATAGAGGCAGCTGTCAGAACACGCACACTCGATTGTTCACCAAAACATATGCAGACGCGTCCTTAGCCTGTAGATTTGGATGCACAGAGTTCCCTGTGTTCGCAAGAGACAAGGGAATCGCGTCTGTGCGCACAGAAGCAATAGCGGACCGTTTCCCTCGGAGTGAACGCGAAAGAGCCGTCTATATACTCGCAGACACGCGAACGTGCCTCAATGCGGTCACAGAGGCAGCAGCTTTTGCACAGATGCTCCTGGTGATTCTGGCACTTTCCAGGCACACTCCTGAAAGTCGCGCACACTGCTGTTCACTCGCTAAACGACCTCTTGGGAAACACGTCTCCGGTCGACGGACCGCTCAGATTGCTTCTCGTGTAACTGTGAACTGTGTCAGCGCAGGGAATCCGTCTCTGTTGAGCAGATGTCAATCCTGCCTCGCTTTTGCTTTGTTGCCTCTACCAAGATGATTTCCCGTTTCTCTCTTCACTGGAGCAGGCAGACACAGCCAACGCACATCAAGTGTCAAGAGACACGCTCTGCTGAGCTCAACGCTTGTGCAGATGCACATGTGCGACGAAGTCAACACACGTGCTTGTGGAGAGAAAGAAAGGGACTCCCAGGCGTGTGGAGCGACGGGGAGAAAGAGCGGGCGCTGAGGAACACAGTTTCAAACAGACTGTCTCCACACAAACAGGCACCTGTCTGCAGGTATCCTAGATCTTGATTCTTGAACTTGAGGAAACACGCGTCTGAGCAAAACTCCCAAACGCTTCCAGGAAAGACACAGGCTCTCCCACAAGCACACAAGTGTTTGCCCTCAGCTATAGATCAGGGACAAGCCTGTGAAGAGCAACCAAAGAGCTCGTCCGTCTTTCCCTCAATAGATGGGAGTAGGCGCGCTTGCGGATGTGTGCGTGTGTGTGGCCACGCGTTTGCTTAGGCATCAGTGTGTGAAAAGGTAGGTGCTTTTCTCTAGCTGCGTGTGCGTGCACGTGGTGCTGGGTGCACATCCCTGGGTGCTCGTGGAAAGGTTTCTGCATGGTTTTCGCTGAGGAATCGTGTGTGTGCACATGGACAAAGAGAAGGCGCAGCAACCAGGTTCCAGCGCCGAAGAAGGCAAAAGGCGAGGTTTCCGGCGCTATCTCCTTCTCTCCCCAGAGCTAGTCGCGCAAAGCAAGCCGCTAAGCCGGCGACCGGCAAGAGAGCTACAACGAAGCATGCCGAACGGAGAAAATAGCAGCAGCTCATCTGTTCACACCTTGTTTCTGCCATGTGCTTGAACGCCAAGACGTTCGCGCTTCTGTGAGATGAAAGACGTCCTTCTGCATATGTGGTTGCTCACACCGGTGCACTTGTTAGTGTATCCATTCAGTCCTGGGCTGCGGGGCATTCAGAAGTGGCTCTGTGGAGACGTCTGCATAGAGGCAGCTGTCAGAACACGCACACTCGATTGTTCACCAAAACATATGCAGACGCGTCCTTAGCCTGTAGATTTGGATGCACAGAGTTCCCTGTGTTCGCAAGAGACAAGGGAATCGCGTCTGTACGCACAGAAGCAATAGCGGACCGTTTCCCTCGGAGTGAACGCGAAAGAGCCGTCTATATACTCGCAGACACGCAAACGTGCCTCAATGCGGTCACAGAGGCAGCAGCTTTTGCACAGATGCTCCTGGTGATTCTGGCACTTTCCAGGCACACTCCTGAAAGTCGCGCACACTGCTGTTCACTCGCTAAACGACCTCTTGGGAAACACGTCTCCGGTCGACGGACCGCTCAGATTGCTTCTCGTGTAACTGTGAACTGTGTCAGCGCAGGGAATCCGTCTCTGTTGAGCAGATGTCAATCCTGCCTCGCTTTTGCTTTGTTGCCTCTACCAAGATGATTTCCCGTTTCTCTCTTCACTGGAGCAGGCAGACACAGCCAACGCACATCAAGTGTCAAGAGACACGCTCTGCTGAGCTCAACGCTTGTGCAGATGCACATGTGCGACGAAGTCAACACACGTGCTTGTGGAGAGAAAGAAAGGGACTCCCAGGCGTGTGGAGCGACGGGGAGAAAGAGCGGGCGCTGAGGAACACAGTTTCAAACAGACTGTCTCCACACAAACAGGCACCTGTCTGCAGGTATCCTAGATCTTGATTCTTGAACTTGAGGAAACACGCGTCTGAGCAAAACTCCCAAACGCTTCCAGGAAAGACACAGGCTTTCCCACAAGCACACAAGTGTTTGCCCTCAGCTATAGATCAGGGACAAGCCTGTGAAGAGCAACCAAAGAGCTCGTCCGTCTTTCCCTCAATAGATGGGAGTAGGCGCGCTTGCGGATGTGTGCGTGTGTGTGGCCACGCGTTTGCTTAGGCATCAGTGTGTGAAAAGGTAGGTGCTTTTCTCTAGCTGCGTGTGCGTGCACGTGGTGCTGGGTGCACATCCCTGGGTGCTCGTGGAAAGGTTTCTGCATGGTTTTCGCTGAGGAATCGTGTGTGTGCACATGGACAAAGAGAAGGCGCAGCAACCAGGTTCCAGCGCCGAAGAAGGCAAAAGGCGAGGTTTCCGGCGCTATCTCCTTCTCTCCCCAGAGCTAGTCGCGCAAAGCAAGCCGCTAAGCCGGCGACCGGCAAGAGAGCTACAACGAAGCATGCCGAACGGAGAAAATAGCAGCAGCTCATCTGTTCACACCTTGTTTCTGCCATGTGCTTGAACGCCAAGACGTTCGCGCTTCTGTGAGATGAAAGACGTCCTTCTGCATATGTGGTTGCTCACACCGGTGCACTTGTTAGTGTATCCATTCAGTCCTGGGCTGCGGGGCATTCAGAAGTGGCTCTGTGGAGACGTCTGCATAGAGGCAGCTGTCAGAACACGCACACTCGATTGTTCACCAAAACATATGCAGACGCGTCCTTAGCCTGTAGATTTGGATGCACAGAGTTCCCTGTGTTCGCAAGAGACAAGGGAATCGCGTCTGTACGCACAGAAGCAATAGCGGACCGTTTCCCTCGGAGTGAACGCGAAAGAGCCGTCTATATACTCGCAGACACGCGAACGTGCCTCAATGCGGTCACAGAGGCAGCAGCTTTTGCACAGATGCTCCTGGTGATTCTGGCACTTTCCAGGCACACTCCTGAAAGTCGCGCACACTGCTGTTCACTCGCTAAACGACCTCTTGGGAAACACGTCTCCGGTCGACGGACCGCTCAGATTGCTTCTCGTGTAACTGTGAACTGTGTCAGCGCAGGGAATCCGTCTCTGTTGAGCAGATGTCAATCCTGCCTCGCTTTTGCTTTGTTGCCTCTACCAAGATGATTTCCCGTTTCTCTCTTCACTGGAGCAGGCAGACACAGCCAACGCACATCAAGTGTCAAGAGACACGCTCTGCTGAGCTCAACGCTTGTGCAGATGCACATGTGCGACGAAGTCAACACACGTGCTTGTGGAGAGAAAGAAAGGGACTCCCAGGCGTGTGGAGCGACGGGGAGAAAGAGCGGGCGCTGAGGAACACAGTTTCAAACAGACTGTCTCCACACAAACAGGCACCTGTCTGCAGGTATCCTAGATCTTGATTCTTGAACTTGAGGAAACACGCGTCTGAGCAAAACTCCCAAACGCTTCCAGGAAAGACACAGGCTCTCCCACAAGCACACAAGTGTTTGCCCTCAGCTATAGATCAGGGACAAGCCTGTGAAGAGCAACCAAAGAGCTCGTCCGTCTTTCCCTCAATAGATGGGAGTAGGCGCGCTTGCGGATGTGTGCGTGTGTGTGGCCACGCGTTTGCTTAGGCATCAGTGTGTGAAAAGGTAGGTGCTTTTCTCTAGCTGCGTGTGCGTGCACGTGGTGCTGGGTGCACATCCCTGGGTGCTCGTGGAAAGGTTTCTGCATGGTTTTCGCTGAGGAATCGTGTGTGTGCACATGGACAAAGAGAAGGCGCAGCAACCAGGTTCCAGCGCCGAAGAAGGCAAAAGGCGAGGTTTCCGGCGCTATCTCCTTCTCTCCCCAGAGCTAGTCGCGCAAAGCAAGCCGCTAAGCCGGCGACCGGCAAGAGAGCTACAACGAAGCATGCCGAACGGAGAAAATAGCAGCAGCTCATCTGTTCACACCTTGTTTCTGCCATGTGCTTGAACGCCAAGACGTTCGCGCTTCTGTGAGATGAAAGACGTCCTTCTGCATATGTGGTTGCTCACACCGGTGCACTAGTTAGTGTATCCATTCAGTCCTGGGCTGCGGGGCATTCAGAAGTGGCTCTGTGGAGACGTCTGCATAGAGGCAGCTGTCAGAACACGCACACTCGATTGTTCACCAAAACATATGCAGACGCGTCCTTAGCCTGTAGATTTGGATGCACAGAGTTCCCTGTGTTCGCAAGAGACAAGGGAATCGCGTCTGTGCGCACAGAAGCAATAGCGGACCGTTTCCCTCGGAGTGAACGCGAAAGAGCCGTCTATATACTCGCAGACACGCGAACGTGCCTCAATGCGGTCACAGAGGCAGCAGCTTTTGCACAGATGCTCCTGGTGATTCTGGCACTTTCCAGGCACACTCCTGAAAGTCGCGCACACTGCTGTTCACTCGCTAAACGACCTCTTGGGAAACACGTCTCCGGTCGACGGACCGCTCAGATTGCTTCTCGTGTAACTGTGAACTGTGTCAGCGCAGGGAATCCGTCTCTGTTGAGCAGATGTCAATCCTGCCTCGCTTTTGCTTTGTTGCCTCTACCAAGATGATTTCCCGTTTCTCTCTTCACTGGAGCAGGCAGACACAGCCAACGCACATCAAGTGTCAAGAGACACGCTCTGCTGAGCTCAACGCTTGTGCAGATGCACATGTGCGACGAAGTCAACACACGTGCTTGTGGAGAGAAAGAAAGGGACTCCCAGGCGTGTGGAGCGACGGGGAGAAAGAGCGGGCGCTGAGGAACACAGTTTCAAACAGACTGTCTCCACACAAACAGGCACCTGTCTGCAGGTATCCTAGATCTTGATTCTTGAACTTGAGGAAACACGCGTCTGAGCAAAACTCCCAAACGCTTCCAGGAAAGACACAGGCTCTCCCACAAGCACACAAGTGTTTGCCCTCAGCTATAGATCAGGGACAAGCCTGTGAAGAGCAACCAAAGAGCTCGTCCGTCTTTCCCTCAATAGATGGGAGTAGGCGCGCTTGCGGATGTGTGCGTGTGTGTGGCCACGCGTTTGCTTAGGCATCAGTGTGTGAAAAGGTAGGTGCTTTTCTCTAGCTGCGTGTGCGTGCACGTGGTGCTGGGTGCACATCCCTGGGTGCTCGTGGAAAGGTTTCTGCATGGTTTTCGCTGAGGAATCGTGTGTGTGCACATGGACAAAGAGAAGGCGCAGCAACCAGGTTCCAGCGCCGAAGAAGGCAAAAGGCGAGGTTTCCGGCGCTATCTCCTTCTCTCCCCAGAGCTAGTCGCGCAAAGCAAGCCGCTAAGCCGGCGACCGGCAAGAGAGCTACAACGAAGCATGCCGAACGGAGAAAATAGCAGCAGCTCATCTGTTCACACCTTGTTTCTGCCATGTGCTTGAACGCCAAGACGTTCGCGCTTCTGTGAGATGAAAGACGTCCTTCTGCATATGTGCTTGCTCACACCGGTGCACTTGTTAGTGTATCCATTCAGTCCTGGGCTGCGGGGCATTCAGAAATGGCTCTGTGGAGACGTCTGCATAGAGGCAGCTGTCAGAACACGCACACTCGATTGTTCACCAAAACATATGCAGACGCGTCCTTAGCCTGTAGATTTGGATGCACAGAGTTCCCTGTGTTCGCAAGAGACAAGGGAATCGCGTCTGTGCGCACAGAAGCAATAGCGGACCGTTTCCCTCGGAGTGAACGCGAAAGAGCCGTCTATATACTCGCAGACACGGGAACGTGCCTCAATGCGGTCACAGAGGCAGCAGCTTTTGCACAGATGCTCCTGGTGATTCTGGCACTTTCCAGGCACACTCCTGAAAGTCGCGCACACTGCTGTTCACTCGCTAAACGACCTCTTGGGAAACACGTCTCCGGTCGACGGACCGCTCAGATTGCTTCTCGTGTAACTGTGAACTGTGTCAGCGCAGGGAATCCGTCTCTGTTGAGCAGATGTCAATCCTGCCTCGCTTTTGCTTTGTTGCCTCTACCAAGATGATTTCCCGTTTCTCTCTTCACTGGAGCAGGCAGACACAGCCAACGCACATCAAGTGTCAAGAGACACGCTCTGCTGAGCTCAACGCTTGTGCAGATGCACATGTGCGACGAAGTCAACACACGTGCTTGTGGAGAGAAAGAAAGGGACTCCCAGGCGTGTGGAGCGACGGGGAGAAAGAGCGGGCGCTGAGGAACACAGTTTCAAACAGACTGTCTCCACACAAACAGGCACCTGTCTGCAGGTATCCTAGATCTTGATTCTTGAACTTGAGGAAACACGCGTCTGAGCAAAACTCCCAAACGCTTCCAGGAAAGACACAGGCTCTCCCACAAGCACACAAGTGTTTGCCCTCAGCTATAGATCAGGGACAAGCCTGTGAAGAGCAACCAAAGAGCTCGTCCGTCTTTCCCTCAATAGATGGGAGTAGGCGCGCTTGCGGATGTGTGCGTGTGTGTGGCCACGCGTTTGCTTAGGCATCAGTGTGTGAAAAGGTAGGTGCTTTTCTCTAGCTGCGTGTGCGTGCACGTGGTGCTGGGTGCACATCCCTGGGTGCTCGTGGAAAGGTTTCTGCATGGTTTTCGCTGAGGAATCGTGTGTGTGCACATGGACAAAGAGAAGGCGCAGCAACCAGGTTCCAGCGCCGAAGAAGGCAAAAGGCGAGGTTTCCGGCGCTATCTCCTTCTCTCCCCAGAGCTAGTCGCGCAAAGCAAGCCGCTAAGCCGGCGACCGGCAAGAGAGCTACAACGAAGCATGCCGAACGGAGAAAATAGCAGCAGCTCATCTGTTCACACCTTGTTTCTGCCATGTGCTTGAACGCCAAGACGTTCGCGCTTCTGTGAGATGAAAGACGTCCTTCTGCATATGTGCTTGCTCACACCGGTGCACTTGTTAGTGTATCCATTCAGTCCTGGGCTGCGGGGCATTCAGAAGTGGCTCTGTGGAGACGTCTGCATAGAGGCAGCTGTCAGAACACGCACACTCGATTGTTCACCAAAACATATGCAGACGCGTCCTTAGCCTGTAGATTTGGATGCACAGAGTTCCCTGTGTTCGCAAGAGACAAGGGAATCGCGTCTGTGCGCACAGAAGCAATAGCGGACCGTTTCCCTCGGAGTGAACGCGAAAGAGCCGTCTATATACTCGCAGACACGCGAACGTGCCTCAATGCGGTCACAGAGGCAGCAGCTTTTGCACAGATGCTCCTGGTGATTCTGGCACTTTCCAGGCACACTCCTGAAAGTCGCGCACACTGCTGTTCACTCGCTAAACGACCTCTTGGGAAACACGTCTCCGGTCGACGGACCGCTCAGATTGCTTCTCGTGTAACTGTGAACTGTGTCAGCGCAGGGAATCCGTCTCTGTTGAGCAGATGTCAATCCTGCCTCGCTTTTGCTTTGTTGCCTCTACCAAGATGATTTCCCGTTTCTCTCTTCACTGGAGCAGGCAGACACAGCCAACGCACATCAAGTGTCAAGAGACACGCTCTGCTGAGCTCAACGCTTGTGCAGATGCACATGTGCGACGAAGTCAACACACGTGCTTGTGGAGAGAAAGAAAGGGACTCCCAGGCGTGTGGAGCGACGGGGAGAAAGAGCGGGCGCTGAGGAACACAGTTTCAAACAGACTGTCTCCACACAAACAGGCACCTGTCTGCAGGTATCCTAGATCTTGATTCTTGAACTTGAGGAAACACGCGTCTGAGCAAAACTCCCAAACGCTTCCAGGAAAGACACAGGCTCTCCCACAAGCACACAAGTGTTTGCCCTCAGCTATAGATCAGGGACAAGCCTGTGAAGAGCAACCAAAGAGCTCGTCCGTCTTTCCCTCAATAGATGGGAGTAGGCGCGCTTGCGGATGTGTGCGTGTGTGTGGCCACGCGTTTGCTTAGGCATCAGTGTGTGAAAAGGTAGGTGCTTTTCTCTAGCTGCGTGTGCGTGCACGTGGTGCTGGGTGCACATCCCTGGGTGCTCGTGGAAAGGTTTCTGCATGGTTTTCGCTGAGGAATCGTGTGTGTGCACATGGACAAAGAGAAGGCGCAGCAACCAGGTTCCAGCGCCGAAGAAGGCAAAAGGCGAGGTTTCCGGCGCTATCTCCTTCTCTCCCCAGAGCTAGTCGCGCAAAGCAAGCCGCTAAGCCGGCGACCGGCAAGAGAGCTACAACGAAGCATGCCGAACGGAGAAAATAGCAGCAGCTCATCTGTTCACACCTTGTTTCTGCCATGTGCTTGAACGCCAAGACGTTCGCGCTTCTGTGAGATGAAAGACGTCCTTCTGCATATGTGGTTGCTCACACCGGTGCACTTGTTAGTGTATCCATTCAGTCCTGGGCTGCGGGGCATTCAGAAGTGGCTCTGTGGAGACGTCTGCATAGAGGCAGCTGTCAGAACACGCACACTCGATTGTTCACCAAAACATATGCAGACGCGTCCTTAGCCTGTAGATTTGGATGCACAGAGTTCCCTGTGTTCGCAAGAGACAAGGGAATCGCGTCTGTGCGCACAGAAGCAATAGCGGACCGTTTCCCTCGGAGTGAACGCGAAAGAGCCGTCTATATACTCGCAGACACGCGAACGTGCCTCAATGCGGTCACAGAGGCAGCAGCTTTTGCACAGATGCTCCTGGTGATTCTGGCACTTTCCAGGCACACTCCTGAAAGTCGCGCACACTGCTGTTCACTCGCTAAACGACCTCTTGGGAAACACGTCTCCGGTCGACGGACCGCTCAGATTGCTTCTCGTGTAACTGTGAACTGTGTCAGCGCAGGGAATCCGTCTCTGTTGAGCAGATGTCAATCCTGCCTCGCTTTTGCTTTGTTGCCTCTACCAAGATGATTTCCCGTTTCTCTCTTCACTGGAGCAGGCAGACACAGCCAACGCACATCAAGTGTCAAGAGACACGCTCTGCTGAGCTCAACGCTTGTGCAGATGCACATGTGCGACGAAGTCAACACACGTGCTTGTGGAGAGAAAGAAAGGGACTCCCAGGCGTGTGGAGCGACGGGGAGAAAGAGCGGGCGCTGAGGAACACAGTTTCAAACAGACTGTCTCCACACAAACAGGCACCTGTCTGCAGGTATCCTAGATCTTGATTCTTGAACTTGAGGAAACACGCGTCTGAGCAAAACTCCCAAACGCTTCCAGGAAAGACACAGGCTCTCCCACAAGCACACAAGTGTTTGCCCTCAGCTATAGATCAGGGACAAGCCTGTGAAGAGCAACCAAAGAGCTCGTCCGTCTTTCCCTCAATAGATGGGAGTAGGCGCGCTTGCGGATGTGTGCGTGTGTGTGGCCACGCGTTTGCTTAGGCATCAGTGTGTGAAAAGGTAGGTGCTTTTCTCTAGCTGCGTGTGCGTGCACGTGGTGCTGGGTGCACATCCCTGGGTGCTCGTGGAAAGGTTTCTGCATGGTTTTCGCTGAGGAATCGTGTGTGTGCACATGGACAAAGAGAAGGCGCAGCAACCAGGTTCCAGCGCCGAAGAAGGCAAAAGGCGAGGTTTCCGGCGCTATCTCCTTCTCTCCCCAGAGCTAGTCGCGCAAAGCAAGCCGCTAAGCCGGCGACCGGCAAGAGAGCTACAACGAAGCATGCCGAACGGAGAAAATAGCAGCAGCTCATCTGTTCACACCTTGTTTCTGCCATGTGCTTGAACGCCAAGACGTTCGCGCTTCTGTGAGATGAAAGACGTCCTTCTGCATATGTGGTTGCTCACACCGGTGCACTTGTTAGTGTATCCATTCAGTCCTGGGCTGCGGGGCATTCAGAAGTGGCTCTGTGGAGACGTCTGCATAGAGGCAGCTGTCAGAACACGCACACTCGATTGTTCACCAAAACATATGCAGACGCGTCCTTAGCCTGTAGATTTGGATGCACAGAGTTCCCTGTGTTCGCAAGAGACAAGGGAATCGCGTCTGTGCGCACAGAAGCAATAGCGGACCGTTTCCCTCGGAGTGAACGCGAAAGAGCCGTCTATATACTCGCAGACACGCGAACGTGCCTCAATGCGGTCACAGAGGCAGCAGCTTTTGCACAGATGCTCCTGGTGATTCTGGCACTTTCCAGGCACACTCCTGAAAGTCGCGCACACTGCTGTTCACTCGCTAAACGACCTCTTGGGAAACACGTCTCCGGTCGACGGACCGCTCAGATTGCTTCTCGTGTAACTGTGAACTGTGTCAGCGCAGGGAATCCGTCTCTGTTGAGCAGATGTCAATCCTGCCTCGCTTTTGCTTTGTTGCCTCTACCAAGATGATTTCCCGTTTCTCTCTTCACTGGAGCAGGCAGACACAGCCAACGCACATCAAGTGTCAAGAGACACGCTCTGCTGAGCTCAACGCTTGTGCAGATGCACATGTGCGACGAAGTCAACACACGTGCTTGTGGAGAGAAAGAAAGGGACTCCCAGGCGTGTGGAGCGACGGGGAGAAAGAGCGGGCGCTGAGGAACACAGTTTCAAACAGACTGTCTCCACACAAACAGGCACCTGTCTGCAGGTATCCTAGATCTTGATTCTTGAACTTGAGGAAACACGCGTCTGAGCAAAACTCCCAAACGCTTCCAGGAAAGACACAGGCTCTCCCACAAGCACACAAGTGTTTGCCCTCAGCTATAGATCAGGGACAAGCCTGTGAAGAGCAACCAAAGAGCTCGTCCGTCTTTCCCTCAATAGATGGGAGTAGGCGCGCTTGCGGATGTGTGCGTGTGTGTGGCCACGCGTTTGCTTAGGCATCAGTGTGTGAAAAGGTAGGTGCTTTTCTCTAGCTGCGTGTGCGTGCACGTGGTGCTGGGTGCACATCCCTGGGTGCTCGTGGAAAGGTTTCTGCATGGTTTTCGCTGAGGAATCGTGTGTGTGCACATGGACAAAGAGAAGGCGCAGCAACCAGGTTCCAGCGCCGAAGAAGGCAAAAGGCGAGGTTTCCGGCGCTATCTCCTTCTCTCCCCAGAGCTAGTCGCGCAAAGCAAGCCGCTAAGCCGGCGACCGGCAAGAGAGCTACAACGAAGCATGCCGAACGGAGAAAATAGCAGCAGCTCATCTGTTCACACCTTGTTTCTGCCATGTGCTTGAACGCCAAGACGTTCGCGCTTCTGTGAGATGAAAGACGTCCTTCTGCATATGTGGTTGCTCACACCGGTGCACTTGTTAGTGTATCCATTCAGTCCTGGGCTGCGGGGCATTCAGAAGTGGCTCTGTGGAGACGTCTGCATAGAGGCAGCTGTCAGAACACGCACACTCGATTGTTCACCAAAACATATGCAGACGCGTCCTTAGCCTGTAGATTTGGATGCACAGAGTTCCCTGTGTTCGCAAGAGACAAGGGAATCGCGTCTGTACGCACAGAAGCAATAGCGGACCGTTTCCCTCGGAGTGAACGCGAAAGAGCCGTCTATATACTCGCAGACACGCAAACGTGCCTCAATGCGGTCACAGAGGCAGCAGCTTTTGCACAGATGCTCCTGGTGATTCTGGCACTTTCCAGGCACACTCCTGAAAGTCGCGCACACTGCTGTTCACTCGCTAAACGACCTCTTGGGAAACACGTCTCCGGTCGACGGACCGCTCAGATTGCTTCTCGTGTAACTGTGAACTGTGTCAGCGCAGGGAATCCGTCTCTGTTGAGCAGATGTCAATCCTGCCTCGCTTTTGCTTTGTTGCCTCTACCAAGATGATTTCCCGTTTCTCTCTTCACTGGAGCAGGCAGACACAGCCAACGCACATCAAGTGTCAAGAGACACGCTCTGCTGAGCTCAACGCTTGTGCAGATGCACATGTGCGACGAAGTCAACACACGTGCTTGTGGAGAGAAAGAAAGGGACTCCCAGGCGTGTGGAGCGACGGGGAGAAAGAGCGGGCGCTGAGGAACACAGTTTCAAACAGACTGTCTCCACACAAACAGGCACCTGTCTGCAGGTATCCTAGATCTTGATTCTTGAACTTGAGGAAACACGCGTCTGAGCAAAACTCCCAAACGCTTCCAGGAAAGACACAGGCTCTCCCACAAGCACACAAGTGTTTGCCCTCAGCTATAGATCAGGGACAAGCCTGTGAAGAGCAACCAAAGAGCTCGTCCGTCTTTCCCTCAATAGATGGGAGTAGGCGCGCTTGCGGATGTGTGCGTGTGTGTGGCCACGCGTTTGCTTAGGCATCAGTGTGTGAAAAGGTAGGTGCTTTTCTCTAGCTGCGTGTGCGTGCACGTGGTGCTGGGTGCACATCCCTGGGTGCTCGTGGAAAGGTTTCTGCATGGTTTTCGCTGAGGAATCGTGTGTGTGCACATGGACAAAGAGAAGGCGCAGCAACCAGGTTCCAGCGCCGAAGAAGGCAAAAGGCGAGGTTTCCGGCGCTATCTCCTTCTCTCCCCAGAGCTAGTCGCGCAAAGCAAGCCGCTAAGCCGGCGACCGGCAAGAGAGCTACAACGAAGCATGCCGAACGGAGAAAATAGCAGCAGCTCATCTGTTCACACCTTGTTTCTGCCATGTGCTTGAACGCCAAGACGTTCGCGCTTCTGTGAGATGAAAGACGTCCTTCTGCATATGTGGTTGCTCACACCGGTGCACTTGTTAGTGTATCCATTCAGTCCTGGGCTGCGGGGCATTCAGAAGTGGCTCTGTGGAGACGTCTGCATAGAGGCAGCTGTCAGAACACGCACACTCGATTGTTCACCAAAACATATGCAGACGCGTCCTTAGCCTGTAGATTTGGATGCACAGAGTTCCCTGTGTTCGCAAGAGACAAGGGAATCGCGTCTGTACGCACAGAAGCAATAGCGGACCGTTTCCCTCGGAGTGAACGCGAAAGAGCCGTCTATATACTCGCAGACACGCAAACGTGCCTCAATGCGGTCACAGAGGCAGCAGCTTTTGCACAGATGCTCCTGGTGATTCTGGCACTTTCCAGGCACACTCCTGAAAGTCGCGCACACTGCTGTTCACTCGCTAAACGACCTCTTGGGAAACACGTCTCCGGTCGACGGACCGCTCAGATTGCTTCTCGTGTAACTGTGAACTGTGTCAGCGCAGGGAATCCGTCTCTGTTGAGCAGATGTCAATCCTGCCTCGCTTTTGCTTTGTTGCCTCTACCAAGATGATTTCCCGTTTCTCTCTTCACTGGAGCAGGCAGACACAGCCAACGCACATCAAGTGTCAAGAGACACGCTCTGCTGAGCTCAACGCTTGTGCAGATGCACATGTGCGACGAAGTCAACACACGTGCTTGTGGAGAGAAAGAAAGGGACTCCCAGGCGTGTGGAGCGACGGGGAGAAAGAGCGGGCGCTGAGGAACACAGTTTCAAACAGACTGTCTCCACACAAACAGGCACCTGTCTGCAGGTATCCTAGATCTTGATTCTTGAACTTGAGGAAACACGCGTCTGAGCAAAACTCCCAAACGCTTCCAGGAAAGACACAGGCTCTCCCACAAGCACACAAGTGTTTGCCCTCAGCTATAGATCAGGGACAAGCCTGTGAAGAGCAACCAAAGAGCTCGTCCGTCTTTCCCTCAATAGATGGGAGTAGGCGCGCTTGCGGATGTGTGCGTGTGTGTGGCCACGCGTTTGCTTAGGCATCAGTGTGTGAAAAGGTAGGTGCTTTTCTCTAGCTGCGTGTGCGTGCACGTGGTGCTGGGTGCACATCCCTGGGTGCTCGTGGAAAGGTTTCTGCATGGTTTTCGCTGAGGAATCGTGTGTGTGCACATGGACAAAGAGAAGGCGCAGCAACCAGGTTCCAGCGCCGAAGAAGGCAAAAGGCGAGGTTTCCGGCGCTATCTCCTTCTCTCCCCAGAGCTAGTCGCGCAAAGCAAGCCGCTAAGCCGGCGACCGGCAAGAGAGCTACAACGAAGCATGCCGAACGGAGAAAATAGCAGCAGCTCATCTGTTCACACCTTGTTTCTGCCATGTGCTTGAACGCCAAGACGTTCGCGCTTCTGTGAGATGAAAGACGTCCTTCTGCATATGTGGTTGCTCACACCGGTGCACTTGTTAGTGTATCCATTCAGTCCTGGGCTGCGGGGCATTCAGAAGTGGCTCTGTGGAGACGTCTGCATAGAGGCAGCTGTCAGAACACGCACACTCGATTGTTCACCAAAACATATGCAGACGCGTCCTTAGCCTGTAGATTTGGATGCACAGAGTTCCCTGTGTTCGCAAGAGACAAGGGAATCGCGTCTGTACGCACAGAAGCAATAGCGGACCGTTTCCCTCGGAGTGAACGCGAAAGAGCCGTCTATATACTCGCAGACACGCGAACGTGCCTCAATGCGGTCACAGAGGCAGCAGCTTTTGCACAGATGCTCCTGGTGATTCTGGCACTTTCCAGGCACACTCCTGAAAGTCGCGCACACTGCTGTTCACTCGCTAAACGACCTCTTGGGAAACACGTCTCCGGTCGACGGACCGCTCAGATTGCTTCTCGTGTAACTGTGAACTGTGTCAGCGCAGGGAATCCGTCTCTGTTGAGCAGATGTCAATCCTGCCTCGCTTTTGCTTTGTTGCCTCTACCAAGATGATTTCCCGTTTCTCTCTTCACTGGAGCAGGCAGACACAGCCAACGCACATCAAGTGTCAAGAGACACGCTCTGCTGAGCTCAACGCTTGTGCAGATGCACATGTGCGACGAAGTCAACACACGTGCTTGTGGAGAGAAAGAAAGGGACTCCCAGGCGTGTGGAGCGACGGGGAGAAAGAGCGGGCGCTGAGGAACACAGTTTCAAACAGACTGTCTCCACACAAACAGGCACCTGTCTGCAGGTATCCTAGATCTTGATTCTTGAACTTGAGGAAACACGCGTCTGAGCAAAACTCCCAAACGCTTCCAGGAAAGACACAGGCTCTCCCACAAGCACACAAGTGTTTGCCCTCAGCTATAGATCAGGGACAAGCCTGTGAAGAGCAACCAAAGAGCTCGTCCGTCTTTCCCTCAATAGATGGGAGTAGGCGCGCTTGCGGATGTGTGCGTGTGTGTGGCCACGCGTTTGCTTAGGCATCAGTGTGTGAAAAGGTAGGTGCTTTTCTCTAGCTGCGTGTGCGTGCACGTGGTGCTGGGTGCACATCCCTGGGTGCTCGTGGAAAGGTTTCTGCATGGTTTTCGCTGAGGAATCGTGTGTGTGCACATGGACAAAGAGAAGGCGCAGCAACCAGGTTCCAGCGCCGAAGAAGGCAAAAGGCGAGGTTTCCGGCGCTATCTCCTTCTCTCCCCAGAGCTAGTCGCGCAAAGCAAGCCGCTAAGCCGGCGACCGGCAAGAGAGCTACAACGAAGCATGCCGAACGGAGAAAATAGCAGCAGCTCATCTGTTCACACCTTGTTTCTGCCATGTGCTTGAACGCCAAGACGTTCGCGCTTCTGTGAGATGAAAGACGTCCTTCTGCATATGTGGTTGCTCACACCGGTGCACTTGTTAGTGTATCCATTCAGTCCTGGGCTGCGGGGCATTCAGAAGTGGCTCTGTGGAGACGTCTGCATAGAGGCAGCTGTCAGAACACGCACACTCGATTGTTCACCAAAACATATGCAGACGCGTCCTTAGCCTGTAGATTTGGATGCACAGAGTTCCCTGTGTTCGCAAGAGACAAGGGAATCGCGTCTGTGCGCACAGAAGCAATAGCGGACCGTTTCCCTCGGAGTGAACGCGAAAGAGCCGTCTATATACTCGCAGACACGCGAACGTGCCTCAATGCGGTCACAGAGGCAGCAGCTTTTGCACAGATGCTCCTGGTGATTCTGGCACTTTCCAGGCACACTCCTGAAAGTCGCGCACACTGCTGTTCACTCGCTAAACGACCTCTTGGGAAACACGTCTCCGGTCGACGGACCGCTCAGATTGCTTCTCGTGTAACTGTGAACTGTGTCAGCGCAGGGAATCCGTCTCTGTTGAGCAGATGTCAATCCTGCCTCGCTTTTGCTTTGTTGCCTCTACCAAGATGATTTCCCGTTTCTCTCTTCACTGGAGCAGGCAGACACAGCCAACGCACATCAAGTGTCAAGAGACACGCTCTGCTGAGCTCAACGCTTGTGCAGATGCACATGTGCGACGAAGTCAACACACGTGCTTGTGGAGAGAAAGAAAGGGACTCCCAGGCGTGTGGAGCGACGGGGAGAAAGAGCGGGCGCTGAGGAACACAGTTTCAAACAGACTGTCTCCACACAAACAGGCACCTGTCTGCAGGTATCCTAGATCTTGATTCTTGAACTTGAGGAAACACGCGTCTGAGCAAAACTCCCAAACGCTTCCAGGAAAGACACAGGCTCTCCCACAAGCACACAAGTGTTTGCCCTCAGCTATAGATCAGGGACAAGCCTGTGAAGAGCAACCAAAGAGCTCGTCCGTCTTTCCCTCAATAGATGGGAGTAGGCGCGCTTGCGGATGTGTGCGTGTGTGTGGCCACGCGTTTGCTTAGGCATCAGTGTGTGAAAAGGTAGGTGCTTTTCTCTAGCTGCGTGTGCGTGCACGTGGTGCTGGGTGCACATCCCTGGGTGCTCGTGGAAAGGTTTCTGCATGGTTTTCGCTGAGGAATCGTGTGTGTGCACATGGACAAAGAGAAGGCGCAGCAACCAGGTTCCAGCGCCGAAGAAGGCAAAAGGCGAGGTTTCCGGCGCTATCTCCTTCTCTCCCCAGAGCTAGTCGCGCAAAGCAAGCCGCTAAGCCGGCGACCGGCAAGAGAGCTACAACGAAGCATGCCGAACGGAGAAAATAGCAGCAGCTCATCTGTTCACACCTTGTTTCTGCCATGTGCTTGAACGCCAAGACGTTCGCGCTTCTGTGAGATGAAAGACGTCCTTCTGCATATGTGGTTGCTCACACCGGTGCACTTGTTAGTGTATCCATTCAGTCCTGGGCTGCGGGGCATTCAGAAGTGGCTCTGTGGAGACGTCTGCATAGAGGCAGCTGTCAGAACACGCACACTCGATTGTTCACCAAAACATATGCAGACGCGTCCTTAGCCTGTAGATTTGGATGCACAGAGTTCCCTGTGTTCGCAAGAGACAAGGGAATCGCGTCTGTACGCACAGAAGCAATAGCGGACCGTTTCCCTCGGAGTGAACGCGAAAGAGCCGTCTATATACTCGCAGACACGCAAACGTGCCTCAATGCGGTCACAGAGGCAGCAGCTTTTGCACAGATGCTCCTGGTGATTCTGGCACTTTCCAGGCACACTCCTGAAAGTCGCGCACACTGCTGTTCACTCGCTAAACGACCTCTTGGGAAACACGTCTCCGGTCGACGGACCGCTCAGATTGCTTCTCGTGTAACTGTGAACTGTGTCAGCGCAGGGAATCCGTCTCTGTTGAGCAGATGTCAATCCTGCCTCGCTTTTGCTTTGTTGCCTCTACCAAGATGATTTCCCGTTTCTCTCTTCACTGGAGCAGGCAGACACAGCCAACGCACATCAAGTGTCAAGAGACACGCTCTGCTGAGCTCAACGCTTGTGCAGATGCACATGTGCGACGAAGTCAACACACGTGCTTGTGGAGAGAAAGAAAGGGACTCCCAGGCGTGTGGAGCGACGGGGAGAAAGAGCGGGCGCTGAGGAACACAGTTTCAAACAGACTGTCTCCACACAAACAGGCACCTGTCTGCAGGTATCCTAGATCTTGATTCTTGAACTTGAGGAAACACGCGTCTGAGCAAAACTCCCAAACGCTTCCAGGAAAGACACAGGCTCTCCCACAAGCACACAAGTGTTTGCCCTCAGCTATAGATCAGGGACAAGCCTGTGAAGAGCAACCAAAGAGCTCGTCCGTCTTTCCCTCAATAGATGGGAGTAGGCGCGCTTGCGGATGTGTGCGTGTGTGTGGCCACGCGTTTGCTTAGGCATCAGTGTGTGAAAAGGTAGGTGCTTTTCTCTAGCTGCGTGTGCGTGCACGTGGTGCTGGGTGCACATCCCTGGGTGCTCGTGGAAAGGTTTCTGCATGGTTTTCGCTGAGGAATCGTGTGTGTGCACATGGACAAAGAGAAGGCGCAGCAACCAGGTTCCAGCGCCGAAGAAGGCAAAAGGCGAGGTTTCCGGCGCTATCTCCTTCTCTCCCCAGAGCTAGTCGCGCAAAGCAAGCCGCTAAGCCGGCGACCGGCAAGAGAGCTACAACGAAGCATGCCGAACGGAGAAAATAGCAGCAGCTCATCTGTTCACACCTTGTTTCTGCCATGTGCTTGAACGCCAAGACGTTCGCGCTTCTGTGAGATGAAAGACGTCCTTCTGCATATGTGGTTGCTCACACCGGTGCACTTGTTAGTGTATCCATTCAGTCCTGGGCTGCGGGGCATTCAGAAGTGGCTCTGTGGAGACGTCTGCATAGAGGCAGCTGTCAGAACACGCACACTCGATTGTTCACCAAAACATATGCAGACGCGTCCTTAGCCTGTAGATTTGGATGCACAGAGTTCCCTGTGTTCGCAAGAGACAAGGGAATCGCGTCTGTACGCACAGAAGCAATAGCGGACCGTTTCCCTCGGAGTGAACGCGAAAGAGCCGTCTATATACTCGCAGACACGCGAACGTGCCTCAATGCGGTCACAGAGGCAGCAGCTTTTGCACAGATGCTCCTGGTGATTCTGGCACTTTCCAGGCACACTCCTGAAAGTCGCGCACACTGCTGTTCACTCGCTAAACGACCTCTTGGGAAACACGTCTCCGGTCGACGGACCGCTCAGATTGCTTCTCGTGTAACTGTGAACTGTGTCAGCGCAGGGAATCCGTCTCTGTTGAGCAGATGTCAATCCTGCCTCGCTTTTGCTTTGTTGCCTCTACCAAGATGATTTCCCGTTTCTCTCTTCACTGGAGCAGGCAGACACAGCCAACGCACATCAAGTGTCAAGAGACACGCTCTGCTGAGCTCAACGCTTGTGCAGATGCACATGTGCGACGAAGTCAACACACGTGCTTGTGGAGAGAAAGAAAGGGACTCCCAGGCGTGTGGAGCGACGGGGAGAAAGAGCGGGCGCTGAGGAACACAGTTTCAAACAGACTGTCTCCACACAAACAGGCACCTGTCTGCAGGTATCCTAGATCTTGATTCTTGAACTTGAGGAAACACGCGTCTGAGCAAAACTCCCAAACGCTTCCAGGAAAGACACAGGCTCTCCCACAAGCACACAAGTGTTTGCCCTCAGCTATAGATCAGGGACAAGCCTGTGAAGAGCAACCAAAGAGCTCGTCCGTCTTTCCCTCAATAGATGGGAGTAGGCGCGCTTGCGGATGTGTGCGTGTGTGTGGCCACGCGTTTGCTTAGGCATCAGTGTGTGAAAAGGTAGGTGCTTTTCTCTAGCTGCGTGTGCGTGCACGTGGTGCTGGGTGCACATCCCTGGGTGCTCGTGGAAAGGTTTCTGCATGGTTTTCGCTGAGGAATCGTGTGTGTGCACATGGACAAAGAGAAGGCGCAGCAACCAGGTTCCAGCGCCGAAGAAGGCAAAAGGCGAGGTTTCCGGCGCTATCTCCTTCTCTCCCCAGAGCTAGTCGCGCAAAGCAAGCCGCTAAGCCGGCGACCGGCAAGAGAGCTACAACGAAGCATGCCGAACGGAGAAAATAGCAGCAGCTCATCTGTTCACACCTTGTTTCTGCCATGTGCTTGAACGCCAAGACGTTCGCGCTTCTGTGAGATGAAAGACGTCCTTCTGCATATGTGGTTGCTCACACCGGTGCACTTGTTAGTGTATCCATTCAGTCCTGGGCTGCGGGGCATTCAGAAGTGGCTCTGTGGAGACGTCTGCATAGAGGCAGCTGTCAGAACACGCACACTCGATTGTTCACCAAAACATATGCAGACGCGTCCTTAGCCTGTAGATTTGGATGCACAGAGTTCCCTGTGTTCGCAAGAGACAAGGGAATCGCGTCTGTGCGCACAGAAGCAATAGCGGACCGTTTCCCTCGGAGTGAACGCGAAAGAGCCGTCTATATACTCGCAGACACGCGAACGTGCCTCAATGCGGTCACAGAGGCAGCAGCTTTTGCACAGATGCTCCTGGTGATTCTGGCACTTTCCAGGCACACTCCTGAAAGTCGCGCACACTGCTGTTCACTCGCTAAACGACCTCTTGGGAAACACGTCTCCGGTCGACGGACCGCTCAGATTGCTTCTCGTGTAACTGTGAACTGTGTCAGCGCAGGGAATCCGTCTCTGTTGAGCAGATGTCAATCCTGCCTCGCTTTTGCTTTGTTGCCTCTACCAAGATGATTTCCCGTTTCTCTCTTCACTGGAGCAGGCAGACACAGCCAACGCACATCAAGTGTCAAGAGACACGCTCTGCTGAGCTCAACGCTTGTGCAGATGCACATGTGCGACGAAGTCAACACACGTGCTTGTGGAGAGAAAGAAAGGGACTCCCAGGCGTGTGGAGCGACGGGGAGAAAGAGCGGGCGCTGAGGAACACAGTTTCAAACAGACTGTCTCCACACAAACAGGCACCTGTCTGCAGGTATCCTAGATCTTGATTCTTGAACTTGAGGAAACACGCGTCTGAGCAAAACTCCCAAACGCTTCCAGGAAAGACACAGGCTCTCCCACAAGCACACAAGTGTTTGCCCTCAGCTATAGATCAGGGACAAGCCTGTGAAGAGCAACCAAAGAGCTCGTCCGTCTTTCCCTCAATAGATGGGAGTAGGCGCGCTTGCGGATGTGTGCGTGTGTGTGGCCACGCGTTTGCTTAGGCATCAGTGTGTGAAAAGGTAGGTGCTTTTCTCTAGCTGCGTGTGCGTGCACGTGGTGCTGGGTGCACATCCCTGGGTGCTCGTGGAAAGGTTTCTGCATGGTTTTCGCTGAGGAATCGTGTGTGTGCACATGGACAAAGAGAAGGCGCAGCAACCAGGTTCCAGCGCCGAAGAAGGCAAAAGGCGAGGTTTCCGGCGCTATCTCCTTCTCTCCCCAGAGCTAGTCGCGCAAAGCAAGCCGCTAAGCCGGCGACCGGCAAGAGAGCTACAACGAAGCATGCCGAACGGAGAAAATAGCAGCAGCTCATCTGTTCACACCTTGTTTCTGCCATGTGCTTGAACGCCAAGACGTTCGCGCTTCTGTGAGATGAAAGACGTCCTTCTGCATATGTGCTTGCTCACACCGGTGCACTTGTTAGTGTATCCATTCAGTCCTGGGCTGCGGGGCATTCAGAAATGGCTCTGTGGAGACGTCTGCATAGAGGCAGCTGTCAGAACACGCACACTCGATTGTTCACCAAAACATATGCAGACGCGTCCTTAGCCTGTAGATTTGGATGCACAGAGTTCCCTGTGTTCGCAAGAGACAAGGGAATCGCGTCTGTGCGCACAGAAGCAATAGCGGACCGTTTCCCTCGGAGTGAACGCGAAAGAGCCGTCTATATACTCGCAGACACGGGAACGTGCCTCAATGCGGTCACAGAGGCAGCAGCTTTTGCACAGATGCTCCTGGTGATTCTGGCACTTTCCAGGCACACTCCTGAAAGTCGCGCACACTGCTGTTCACTCGCTAAACGACCTCTTGGGAAACACGTCTCCGGTCGACGGACCGCTCAGATTGCTTCTCGTGTAACTGTGAACTGTGTCAGCGCAGGGAATCCGTCTCTGTTGAGCAGATGTCAATCCTGCCTCGCTTTTGCTTTGTTGCCTCTACCAAGATGATTTCCCGTTTCTCTCTTCACTGGAGCAGGCAGACACAGCCAACGCACATCAAGTGTCAAGAGACACGCTCTGCTGAGCTCAACGCTTGTGCAGATGCACATGTGCGACGAAGTCAACACACGTGCTTGTGGAGAGAAAGAAAGGGACTCCCAGGCGTGTGGAGCGACGGGGAGAAAGAGCGGGCGCTGAGGAACACAGTTTCAAACAGACTGTCTCCACACAAACAGGCACCTGTCTGCAGGTATCCTAGATCTTGATTCTTGAACTTGAGGAAACACGCGTCTGAGCAAAACTCCCAAACGCTTCCAGGAAAGACACAGGCTCTCCCACAAGCACACAAGTGTTTGCCCTCAGCTATAGATCAGGGACAAGCCTGTGAAGAGCAACCAAAGAGCTCGTCCGTCTTTCCCTCAATAGATGGGAGTAGGCGCGCTTGCGGATGTGTGCGTGTGTGTGGCCACGCGTTTGCTTAGGCATCAGTGTGTGAAAAGGTAGGTGCTTTTCTCTAGCTGCGTGTGCGTGCACGTGGTGCTGGGTGCACATCCCTGGGTGCTCGTGGAAAGGTTTCTGCATGGTTTTCGCTGAGGAATCGTGTGTGTGCACATGGACAAAGAGAAGGCGCAGCAACCAGGTTCCAGCGCCGAAGAAGGCAAAAGGCGAGGTTTCCGGCGCTATCTCCTTCTCTCCCCAGAGCTAGTCGCGCAAAGCAAGCCGCTAAGCCGGCGACCGGCAAGAGAGCTACAACGAAGCATGCCGAACGGAGAAAATAGCAGCAGCTCATCTGTTCACACCTTGTTTCTGCCATGTGCTTGAACGCCAAGACGTTCGCGCTTCTGTGAGATGAAAGACGTCCTTCTGCATATGTGCTTGCTCACACCGGTGCACTTGTTAGTGTATCCATTCAGTCCTGGGCTGCGGGGCATTCAGAAGTGGCTCTGTGGAGACGTCTGCATAGAGGCAGCTGTCAGAACACGCACACTCGATTGTTCACCAAAACATATGCAGACGCGTCCTTAGCCTGTAGATTTGGATGCACAGAGTTCCCTGTGTTCGCAAGAGACAAGGGAATCGCGTCTGTGCGCACAGAAGCAATAGCGGACCGTTTCCCTCGGAGTGAACGCGAAAGAGCCGTCTATATACTCGCAGACACGCGAACGTGCCTCAATGCGGTCACAGAGGCAGCAGCTTTTGCACAGATGCTCCTGGTGATTCTGGCACTTTCCAGGCACACTCCTGAAAGTCGCGCACACTGCTGTTCACTCGCTAAACGACCTCTTGGGAAACACGTCTCCGGTCGACGGACCGCTCAGATTGCTTCTCGTGTAACTGTGAACTGTGTCAGCGCAGGGAATCCGTCTCTGTTGAGCAGATGTCAATCCTGCCTCGCTTTTGCTTTGTTGCCTCTACCAAGATGATTTCCCGTTTCTCTCTTCACTGGAGCAGGCAGACACAGCCAACGCACATCAAGTGTCAAGAGACACGCTCTGCTGAGCTCAACGCTTGTGCAGATGCACATGTGCGACGAAGTCAACACACGTGCTTGTGGAGAGAAAGAAAGGGACTCCCAGGCGTGTGGAGCGACGGGGAGAAAGAGCGGGCGCTGAGGAACACAGTTTCAAACAGACTGTCTCCACACAAACAGGCACCTGTCTGCAGGTATCCTAGATCTTGATTCTTGAACTTGAGGAAACACGCGTCTGAGCAAAACTCCCAAACGCTTCCAGGAAAGACACAGGCTCTCCCACAAGCACACAAGTGTTTGCCCTCAGCTATAGATCAGGGACAAGCCTGTGAAGAGCAACCAAAGAGCTCGTCCGTCTTTCCCTCAATAGATGGGAGTAGGCGCGCTTGCGGATGTGTGCGTGTGTGTGGCCACGCGTTTGCTTAGGCATCAGTGTGTGAAAAGGTAGGTGCTTTTCTCTAGCTGCGTGTGCGTGCACGTGGTGCTGGGTGCACATCCCTGGGTGCTCGTGGAAAGGTTTCTGCATGGTTTTCGCTGAGGAATCGTGTGTGTGCACATGGACAAAGAGAAGGCGCAGCAACCAGGTTCCAGCGCCGAAGAAGGCAAAAGGCGAGGTTTCCGGCGCTATCTCCTTCTCTCCCCAGAGCTAGTCGCGCAAAGCAAGCCGCTAAGCCGGCGACCGGCAAGAGAGCTACAACGAAGCATGCCGAACGGAGAAAATAGCAGCAGCTCATCTGTTCACACCTTGTTTCTGCCATGTGCTTGAACGCCAAGACGTTCGCGCTTCTGTGAGATGAAAGACGTCCTTCTGCATATGTGGTTGCTCACACCGGTGCACTTGTTAGTGTATCCATTCAGTCCTGGGCTGCGGGGCATTCAGAAGTGGCTCTGTGGAGACGTCTGCATAGAGGCAGCTGTCAGAACACGCACACTCGATTGTTCACCAAAACATATGCAGACGCGTCCTTAGCCTGTAGATTTGGATGCACAGAGTTCCCTGTGTTCGCAAGAGACAAGGGAATCGCGTCTGTGCGCACAGAAGCAATAGCGGACCGTTTCCCTCGGAGTGAACGCGAAAGAGCCGTCTATATACTCGCAGACACGCGAACGTGCCTCAATGCGGTCACAGAGGCAGCAGCTTTTGCACAGATGCTCCTGGTGATTCTGGCACTTTCCAGGCACACTCCTGAAAGTCGCGCACACTGCTGTTCACTCGCTAAACGACCTCTTGGGAAACACGTCTCCGGTCGACGGACCGCTCAGATTGCTTCTCGTGTAACTGTGAACTGTGTCAGCGCAGGGAATCCGTCTCTGTTGAGCAGATGTCAATCCTGCCTCGCTTTTGCTTTGTTGCCTCTACCAAGATGATTTCCCGTTTCTCTCTTCACTGGAGCAGGCAGACACAGCCAACGCACATCAAGTGTCAAGAGACACGCTCTGCTGAGCTCAACGCTTGTGCAGATGCACATGTGCGACGAAGTCAACACACGTGCTTGTGGAGAGAAAGAAAGGGACTCCCAGGCGTGTGGAGCGACGGGGAGAAAGAGCGGGCGCTGAGGAACACAGTTTCAAACAGACTGTCTCCACACAAACAGGCACCTGTCTGCAGGTATCCTAGATCTTGATTCTTGAACTTGAGGAAACACGCGTCTGAGCAAAACTCCCAAACGCTTCCAGGAAAGACACAGGCTCTCCCACAAGCACACAAGTGTTTGCCCTCAGCTATAGATCAGGGACAAGCCTGTGAAGAGCAACCAAAGAGCTCGTCCGTCTTTCCCTCAATAGATGGGAGTAGGCGCGCTTGCGGATGTGTGCGTGTGTGTGGCCACGCGTTTGCTTAGGCATCAGTGTGTGAAAAGGTAGGTGCTTTTCTCTAGCTGCGTGTGCGTGCACGTGGTGCTGGGTGCACATCCCTGGGTGCTCGTGGAAAGGTTTCTGCATGGTTTTCGCTGAGGAATCGTGTGTGTGCACATGGACAAAGAGAAGGCGCAGCAACCAGGTTCCAGCGCCGAAGAAGGCAAAAGGCGAGGTTTCCGGCGCTATCTCCTTCTCTCCCCAGAGCTAGTCGCGCAAAGCAAGCCGCTAAGCCGGCGACCGGCAAGAGAGCTACAACGAAGCATGCCGAACGGAGAAAATAGCAGCAGCTCATCTGTTCACACCTTGTTTCTGCCATGTGCTTGAACGCCAAGACGTTCGCGCTTCTGTGAGATGAAAGACGTCCTTCTGCATATGTGGTTGCTCACACCGGTGCACTTGTTAGTGTATCCATTCAGTCCTGGGCTGCGGGGCATTCAGAAGTGGCTCTGTGGAGACGTCTGCATAGAGGCAGCTGTCAGAACACGCACACTCGATTGTTCACCAAAACATATGCAGACGCGTCCTTAGCCTGTAGATTTGGATGCACAGAGTTCCCTGTGTTCGCAAGAGACAAGGGAATCGCGTCTGTGCGCACAGAAGCAATAGCGGACCGTTTCCCTCGGAGTGAACGCGAAAGAGCCGTCTATATACTCGCAGACACGCGAACGTGCCTCAATGCGGTCACAGAGGCAGCAGCTTTTGCACAGATGCTCCTGGTGATTCTGGCACTTTCCAGGCACACTCCTGAAAGTCGCGCACACTGCTGTTCACTCGCTAAACGACCTCTTGGGAAACACGTCTCCGGTCGACGGACCGCTCAGATTGCTTCTCGTGTAACTGTGAACTGTGTCAGCGCAGGGAATCCGTCTCTGTTGAGCAGATGTCAATCCTGCCTCGCTTTTGCTTTGTTGCCTCTACCAAGATGATTTCCCGTTTCTCTCTTCACTGGAGCAGGCAGACACAGCCAACGCACATCAAGTGTCAAGAGACACGCTCTGCTGAGCTCAACGCTTGTGCAGATGCACATGTGCGACGAAGTCAACACACGTGCTTGTGGAGAGAAAGAAAGGGACTCCCAGGCGTGTGGAGCGACGGGGAGAAAGAGCGGGCGCTGAGGAACACAGTTTCAAACAGACTGTCTCCACACAAACAGGCACCTGTCTGCAGGTATCCTAGATCTTGATTCTTGAACTTGAGGAAACACGCGTCTGAGCAAAACTCCCAAACGCTTCCAGGAAAGACACAGGCTCTCCCACAAGCACACAAGTGTTTGCCCTCAGCTATAGATCAGGGACAAGCCTGTGAAGAGCAACCAAAGAGCTCGTCCGTCTTTCCCTCAATAGATGGGAGTAGGCGCGCTTGCGGATGTGTGCGTGTGTGTGGCCACGCGTTTGCTTAGGCATCAGTGTGTGAAAAGGTAGGTGCTTTTCTCTAGCTGCGTGTGCGTGCACGTGGTGCTGGGTGCACATCCCTGGGTGCTCGTGGAAAGGTTTCTGCATGGTTTTCGCTGAGGAATCGTGTGTGTGCACATGGACAAAGAGAAGGCGCAGCAACCAGGTTCCAGCGCCGAAGAAGGCAAAAGGCGAGGTTTCCGGCGCTATCTCCTTCTCTCCCCAGAGCTAGTCGCGCAAAGCAAGCCGCTAAGCCGGCGACCGGCAAGAGAGCTACAACGAAGCATGCCGAACGGAGAAAATAGCAGCAGCTCATCTGTTCACACCTTGTTTCTGCCATGTGCTTGAACGCCAAGACGTTCGCGCTTCTGTGAGATGAAAGACGTCCTTCTGCATATGTGGTTGCTCACACCGGTGCACTTGTTAGTGTATCCATTCAGTCCTGGGCTGCGGGGCATTCAGAAGTGGCTCTGTGGAGACGTCTGCATAGAGGCAGCTGTCAGAACACGCACACTCGATTGTTCACCAAAACATATGCAGACGCGTCCTTAGCCTGTAGATTTGGATGCACAGAGTTCCCTGTGTTCGCAAGAGACAAGGGAATCGCGTCTGTGCGCACAGAAGCAATAGCGGACCGTTTCCCTCGGAGTGAACGCGAAAGAGCCGTCTATATACTCGCAGACACGCGAACGTGCCTCAATGCGGTCACAGAGGCAGCAGCTTTTGCACAGATGCTCCTGGTGATTCTGGCACTTTCCAGGCACACTCCTGAAAGTCGCGCACACTGCTGTTCACTCGCTAAACGACCTCTTGGGAAACACGTCTCCGGTCGACGGACCGCTCAGATTGCTTCTCGTGTAACTGTGAACTGTGTCAGCGCAGGGAATCCGTCTCTGTTGAGCAGATGTCAATCCTGCCTCGCTTTTGCTTTGTTGCCTCTACCAAGATGATTTCCCGTTTCTCTCTTCACTGGAGCAGGCAGACACAGCCAACGCACATCAAGTGTCAAGAGACACGCTCTGCTGAGCTCAACGCTTGTGCAGATGCACATGTGCGACGAAGTCAACACACGTGCTTGTGGAGAGAAAGAAAGGGACTCCCAGGCGTGTGGAGCGACGGGGAGAAAGAGCGGGCGCTGAGGAACACAGTTTCAAACAGACTGTCTCCACACAAACAGGCACCTGTCTGCAGGTATCCTAGATCTTGATTCTTGAACTTGAGGAAACACGCGTCTGAGCAAAACTCCCAAACGCTTCCAGGAAAGACACAGGCTCTCCCACAAGCACACAAGTGTTTGCCCTCAGCTATAGATCAGGGACAAGCCTGTGAAGAGCAACCAAAGAGCTCGTCCGTCTTTCCCTCAATAGATGGGAGTAGGCGCGCTTGCGGATGTGTGCGTGTGTGTGGCCACGCGTTTGCTTAGGCATCAGTGTGTGAAAAGGTAGGTGCTTTTCTCTAGCTGCGTGTGCGTGCACGTGGTGCTGGGTGCACATCCCTGGGTGCTCGTGGAAAGGTTTCTGCATGGTTTTCGCTGAGGAATCGTGTGTGTGCACATGGACAAAGAGAAGGCGCAGCAACCAGGTTCCAGCGCCGAAGAAGGCAAAAGGCGAGGTTTCCGGCGCTATCTCCTTCTCTCCCCAGAGCTAGTCGCGCAAAGCAAGCCGCTAAGCCGGCGACCGGCAAGAGAGCTACAACGAAGCATGCCGAACGGAGAAAATAGCAGCAGCTCATCTGTTCACACCTTGTTTCTGCCATGTGCTTGAACGCCAAGACGTTCGCGCTTCTGTGAGATGAAAGACGTCCTTCTGCATATGTGGTTGCTCACACCGGTGCACTTGTTAGTGTATCCATTCAGTCCTGGGCTGCGGGGCATTCAGAAGTGGCTCTGTGGAGACGTCTGCATAGAGGCAGCTGTCAGAACACGCACACTCGATTGTTCACCAAAACATATGCAGACGCGTCCTTAGCCTGTAGATTTGGATGCACAGAGTTCCCTGTGTTCGCAAGAGACAAGGGAATCGCGTCTGTACGCACAGAAGCAATAGCGGACCGTTTCCCTCGGAGTGAACGCGAAAGAGCCGTCTATATACTCGCAGACACGCAAACGTGCCTCAATGCGGTCACAGAGGCAGCAGCTTTTGCACAGATGCTCCTGGTGATTCTGGCACTTTCCAGGCACACTCCTGAAAGTCGCGCACACTGCTGTTCACTCGCTAAACGACCTCTTGGGAAACACGTCTCCGGTCGACGGACCGCTCAGATTGCTTCTCGTGTAACTGTGAACTGTGTCAGCGCAGGGAATCCGTCTCTGTTGAGCAGATGTCAATCCTGCCTCGCTTTTGCTTTGTTGCCTCTACCAAGATGATTTCCCGTTTCTCTCTTCACTGGAGCAGGCAGACACAGCCAACGCACATCAAGTGTCAAGAGACACGCTCTGCTGAGCTCAACGCTTGTGCAGATGCACATGTGCGACGAAGTCAACACACGTGCTTGTGGAGAGAAAGAAAGGGACTCCCAGGCGTGTGGAGCGACGGGGAGAAAGAGCGGGCGCTGAGGAACACAGTTTCAAACAGACTGTCTCCACACAAACAGGCACCTGTCTGCAGGTATCCTAGATCTTGATTCTTGAACTTGAGGAAACACGCGTCTGAGCAAAACTCCCAAACGCTTCCAGGAAAGACACAGGCTTTCCCACAAGCACACAAGTGTTTGCCCTCAGCTATAGATCAGGGACAAGCCTGTGAAGAGCAACCAAAGAGCTCGTCCGTCTTTCCCTCAATAGATGGGAGTAGGCGCGCTTGCGGATGTGTGCGTGTGTGTGGCCACGCGTTTGCTTAGGCATCAGTGTGTGAAAAGGTAGGTGCTTTTCTCTAGCTGCGTGTGCGTGCACGTGGTGCTGGGTGCACATCCCTGGGTGCTCGTGGAAAGGTTTCTGCATGGTTTTCGCTGAGGAATCGTGTGTGTGCACATGGACAAAGAGAAGGCGCAGCAACCAGGTTCCAGCGCCGAAGAAGGCAAAAGGCGAGGTTTCCGGCGCTATCTCCTTCTCTCCCCAGAGCTAGTCGCGCAAAGCAAGCCGCTAAGCCGGCGACCGGCAAGAGAGCTACAACGAAGCATGCCGAACGGAGAAAATAGCAGCAGCTCATCTGTTCACACCTTGTTTCTGCCATGTGCTTGAACGCCAAGACGTTCGCGCTTCTGTGAGATGAAAGACGTCCTTCTGCATATGTGGTTGCTCACACCGGTGCACTTGTTAGTGTATCCATTCAGTCCTGGGCTGCGGGGCATTCAGAAGTGGCTCTGTGGAGACGTCTGCATAGAGGCAGCTGTCAGAACACGCACACTCGATTGTTCACCAAAACATATGCAGACGCGTCCTTAGCCTGTAGATTTGGATGCACAGAGTTCCCTGTGTTCGCAAGAGACAAGGGAATCGCGTCTGTACGCACAGAAGCAATAGCGGACCGTTTCCCTCGGAGTGAACGCGAAAGAGCCGTCTATATACTCGCAGACACGCGAACGTGCCTCAATGCGGTCACAGAGGCAGCAGCTTTTGCACAGATGCTCCTGGTGATTCTGGCACTTTCCAGGCACACTCCTGAAAGTCGCGCACACTGCTGTTCACTCGCTAAACGACCTCTTGGGAAACACGTCTCCGGTCGACGGACCGCTCAGATTGCTTCTCGTGTAACTGTGAACTGTGTCAGCGCAGGGAATCCGTCTCTGTTGAGCAGATGTCAATCCTGCCTCGCTTTTGCTTTGTTGCCTCTACCAAGATGATTTCCCGTTTCTCTCTTCACTGGAGCAGGCAGACACAGCCAACGCACATCAAGTGTCAAGAGACACGCTCTGCTGAGCTCAACGCTTGTGCAGATGCACATGTGCGACGAAGTCAACACACGTGCTTGTGGAGAGAAAGAAAGGGACTCCCAGGCGTGTGGAGCGACGGGGAGAAAGAGCGGGCGCTGAGGAACACAGTTTCAAACAGACTGTCTCCACACAAACAGGCACCTGTCTGCAGGTATCCTAGATCTTGATTCTTGAACTTGAGGAAACACGCGTCTGAGCAAAACTCCCAAACGCTTCCAGGAAAGACACAGGCTCTCCCACAAGCACACAAGTGTTTGCCCTCAGCTATAGATCAGGGACAAGCCTGTGAAGAGCAACCAAAGAGCTCGTCCGTCTTTCCCTCAATAGATGGGAGTAGGCGCGCTTGCGGATGTGTGCGTGTGTGTGGCCACGCGTTTGCTTAGGCATCAGTGTGTGAAAAGGTAGGTGCTTTTCTCTAGCTGCGTGTGCGTGCACGTGGTGCTGGGTGCACATCCCTGGGTGCTCGTGGAAAGGTTTCTGCATGGTTTTCGCTGAGGAATCGTGTGTGTGCACATGGACAAAGAGAAGGCGCAGCAACCAGGTTCCAGCGCCGAAGAAGGCAAAAGGCGAGGTTTCCGGCGCTATCTCCTTCTCTCCCCAGAGCTAGTCGCGCAAAGCAAGCCGCTAAGCCGGCGACCGGCAAGAGAGCTACAACGAAGCATGCCGAACGGAGAAAATAGCAGCAGCTCATCTGTTCACACCTTGTTTCTGCCATGTGCTTGAACGCCAAGACGTTCGCGCTTCTGTGAGATGAAAGACGTCCTTCTGCATATGTGGTTGCTCACACCGGTGCACTAGTTAGTGTATCCATTCAGTCCTGGGCTGCGGGGCATTCAGAAGTGGCTCTGTGGAGACGTCTGCATAGAGGCAGCTGTCAGAACACGCACACTCGATTGTTCACCAAAACATATGCAGACGCGTCCTTAGCCTGTAGATTTGGATGCACAGAGTTCCCTGTGTTCGCAAGAGACAAGGGAATCGCGTCTGTGCGCACAGAAGCAATAGCGGACCGTTTCCCTCGGAGTGAACGCGAAAGAGCCGTCTATATACTCGCAGACACGCGAACGTGCCTCAATGCGGTCACAGAGGCAGCAGCTTTTGCACAGATGCTCCTGGTGATTCTGGCACTTTCCAGGCACACTCCTGAAAGTCGCGCACACTGCTGTTCACTCGCTAAACGACCTCTTGGGAAACACGTCTCCGGTCGACGGACCGCTCAGATTGCTTCTCGTGTAACTGTGAACTGTGTCAGCGCAGGGAATCCGTCTCTGTTGAGCAGATGTCAATCCTGCCTCGCTTTTGCTTTGTTGCCTCTACCAAGATGATTTCCCGTTTCTCTCTTCACTGGAGCAGGCAGACACAGCCAACGCACATCAAGTGTCAAGAGACACGCTCTGCTGAGCTCAACGCTTGTGCAGATGCACATGTGCGACGAAGTCAACACACGTGCTTGTGGAGAGAAAGAAAGGGACTCCCAGGCGTGTGGAGCGACGGGGAGAAAGAGCGGGCGCTGAGGAACACAGTTTCAAACAGACTGTCTCCACACAAACAGGCACCTGTCTGCAGGTATCCTAGATCTTGATTCTTGAACTTGAGGAAACACGCGTCTGAGCAAAACTCCCAAACGCTTCCAGGAAAGACACAGGCTCTCCCACAAGCACACAAGTGTTTGCCCTCAGCTATAGATCAGGGACAAGCCTGTGAAGAGCAACCAAAGAGCTCGTCCGTCTTTCCCTCAATAGATGGGAGTAGGCGCGCTTGCGGATGTGTGCGTGTGTGTGGCCACGCGTTTGCTTAGGCATCAGTGTGTGAAAAGGTAGGTGCTTTTCTCTAGCTGCGTGTGCGTGCACGTGGTGCTGGGTGCACATCCCTGGGTGCTCGTGGAAAGGTTTCTGCATGGTTTTCGCTGAGGAATCGTGTGTGTGCACATGGACAAAGAGAAGGCGCAGCAACCAGGTTCCAGCGCCGAAGAAGGCAAAAGGCGAGGTTTCCGGCGCTATCTCCTTCTCTCCCCAGAGCTAGTCGCGCAAAGCAAGCCGCTAAGCCGGCGACCGGCAAGAGAGCTACAACGAAGCATGCCGAACGGAGAAAATAGCAGCAGCTCATCTGTTCACACCTTGTTTCTGCCATGTGCTTGAACGCCAAGACGTTCGCGCTTCTGTGAGATGAAAGACGTCCTTCTGCATATGTGGTTGCTCACACCGGTGCACTTGTTAGTGTATCCATTCAGTCCTGGGCTGCGGGGCATTCAGAAGTGGCTCTGTGGAGACGTCTGCATAGAGGCAGCTGTCAGAACACGCACACTCGATTGTTCACCAAAACATATGCAGACGCGTCCTTAGCCTGTAGATTTGGATGCACAGAGTTCCCTGTGTTCGCAAGAGACAAGGGAATCGCGTCTGTGCGCACAGAAGCAATAGCGGACCGTTTCCCTCGGAGTGAACGCGAAAGAGCCGTCTATATACTCGCAGACACGCGAACGTGCCTCAATGCGGTCACAGAGGCAGCAGCTTTTGCACAGATGCTCCTGGTGATTCTGGCACTTTCCAGGCACACTCCTGAAAGTCGCGCACACTGCTGTTCACTCGCTAAACGACCTCTTGGGAAACACGTCTCCGGTCGACGGACCGCTCAGATTGCTTCTCGTGTAACTGTGAACTGTGTCAGCGCAGGGAATCCGTCTCTGTTGAGCAGATGTCAATCCTGCCTCGCTTTTGCTTTGTTGCCTCTACCAAGATGATTTCCCGTTTCTCTCTTCACTGGAGCAGGCAGACACAGCCAACGCACATCAAGTGTCAAGAGACACGCTCTGCTGAGCTCAACGCTTGTGCAGATGCACATGTGCGACGAAGTCAACACACGTGCTTGTGGAGAGAAAGAAAGGGACTCCCAGGCGTGTGGAGCGACGGGGAGAAAGAGCGGGCGCTGAGGA